>NC_136516.1:72038556-72321056 GCF_053919585.1 Euprymna scolopes | reverse complement strand
ACATCTCTCTTTACTATTTAGATTTAATCTAACTTTGAAGTCATCAGAACAAAATCCCATTATATAATTCTTTCCATGCAACACATGTCTTCAACACTCACTGACCAGATTCCACTTCTATATAACATCACATTACATACACATAACTTATAAACTCTGTCCTTGGTCGGCTGTGGTAATGCTATGCTGGTTGGTGATGGCAGAAACACATATCCATAACTGTCCCTGGCCAGGTTTCACTTCCATACATCATCACATTGTGTACACATGTCTGATAGATTATTTCCTTGGTCGACAGTGGTTACGCTCTGCTGGTTAGTAATGGCAGAAATTCCCTAAACTTATTCTATCCACTTCTAATTCTTGCAGTCACACTAGCATCAGCGTATGCATCCCTGATAGAATCTTGCTTTGGTCGACAGTGGTATTATTACGTTTTAGTTTATTTTGATAAAAGATTATCAGTTATTTTCATCTTTTTTTTATTTCCAAGTTTATTGCCATTAAACTTATATTATCTACATTTAGAAAGAATGAAAAGAATGCAGAAAAAAAATATTGTAACTCAGTAATATTTCTGAACTTGCTCCATCCATTCCTAATTCTATTCAACAATCTATTATTATATTAAATCGTCGGTTTGTGTGAATGTGTGTATATATGTTTGTATATTTGCCAAAAGCTTTTGACAGACGCGATGGATCCTGATGGGATTGGTATCGTTTTGAAGCTCTAAGTCTCGGACAAGAAATATTGAAAAATTGGCAAAAAACATTAATTCTTTCACCGTCAACTAGGCAGTTTTTTATTAGGAGAGGTCGGTTTTTGCATCAACATTTTCGCAAAGTCATCGTCTCGGTTGGATTTACTATGCTTAATTTCAATGCTCAGGACTTCCGGTCGTGTAATGAAGACATCATGTTTTTTTAACCTTCTTTTCCTTCTTTGCCTTACAGGTTGGAGCCTGCCTGCCTACTACCACTG
Source organism: Euprymna scolopes (assembly GCF_053919585.1). Lineage (NCBI taxonomy): Eukaryota > Metazoa > Mollusca > Cephalopoda > Sepiida > Sepiolidae > Euprymna > Euprymna scolopes. The sequence goes on along the minus strand of NC_136516.1, from coordinate 72,320,072 downwards.
TTTTTAACACCTCTCTCCACTCAAACTGCCTACTGTTGTTTTGATCCCCCCCTCGATATTACCACTTTTTTTTACACCTCCTCCCAGGTTCCTTACTACATCACCTACACACACCCAGACATGCCGGGCACCTCCGCTAGTATTAAATATGAGTTAATCAACGTTGGTTCCCTAAGGCTTTATTTTGTATATATGTTAGCCAAATAAACGTTGATTGACTCAGCTTTAGTATAATAACAGAACATCCTGTAGTTACAAGAGTCACACGTAAATTCCTAAGTGGCTTTCTTCATTAAATTTTATTTAAATTGAAAGGTCCAAATCTAATATATAAAAGGCAAAAGGGGCACGAGCGTTTGTGTATGTCCACCAAAGGCTTTTTTCATCGGGGTTTTTGCGTCGGTTAGATTCCGTGAGTTTTTGCATACTTCCCCAGATCGTAATATCTCAGATTCGCAAACGGACATTTTTTTCTTTCCTTTTTTTTTGATCAAGTTAAACAAAACTCCTTCCATGGCGTCGTCTCGGGTGTTTGTTTGTTTTTTTCATATAAAGCGAAACTGCTTGAAAAAGCGGCAAAGCATTTCTTAGCCTTTGGGCCGGGATTGATGCTTCACTTAAGTTAATTGGTCCTTCGTCAATGTAGGGAAAACCCTTCATACTGAGACAATTATTATTTTGGGGGGATACTGCCAGAGTGCCCCCTTTTTGGGGGAAGCTGGATTTCCCCCACATTAAAAACGACCTTGTGTCTAATTTGCTTCCGTGGGGAAGCAAATAAATACGACGACAGAAAGTGGGAAGCTTACCTGACCCCTGGCCAGGTTTAAAAGCAACGTTCATTTCTGCGCATGGTGAATGCTATGCTTCTTAAGTTAATTACCAACTCATTGAATTCACTTCTTTGACCTAATGGTTAGTGAGGAAGACTAATTACCCTACGTTTACGAGTTCGATCCCACCTTTCTCTATCTTTTTTTTATTTTTATTTCATCCTTGTGCCAATATCCTCCACCCAGGGCAAAAGTTAACCAATTAAATTCACTATCCTCTTTTTTTCACGTTGTTTTCCTCCTTCGCGATACAGGGTCGAGCCTTCCTGCCTACTACCACTTTTTTTTTTTTTTTTTTTTTGCTCAACACACACCTCCAAACACTGCTGCTACATTCTCATCTTAGAAGTTATTCTCGCAAAATTTCCGATGAAGAGAAACATGAGAATGATGCAATGGATGTGTGATGTGAGTCTTAAAGACAGGTTTAGATCTGATGACTTCAGAGGTCGATTAAATCTTGTCAGAATATAGGGAAACGTGTGTGCAAAAGACTTTGATGGTATAGCTACGTTGAAAGAATTGATGAGATTTTGGGGGAATTAGTATATGTAGAACAGTTGAGGTAACATGGTTAGTTTACAGAAGACTTCCAAGGAAAACATGGGAGGAAGTAATAAAAATGGACTTCAGAAAAAGAGGGATGAATAAGGACCTGGCCAGAAATAGATTAGTTTGGAAGTCAATTTCTAAAAGTTGTCCAATGTATGTTAGTATGTAATATCGATGTTGTTATTATTATTACTATTATTATTATTACTATTATTATTATTATTATTATTATTATTATTATTATTATTATTACTAGCAGTTCAGCCCGGCTTTGTTTGGGCTCTATGTACTGTTCATAAGTTTATGTGCATATATATATATATATATATTATATATATATATATATATATATATATATTAAAAACTTTGACTTATGTCCAAGTAACCTACATCTAAAATTTCAAGTGTTTAGACCCAAAATTGGCGGAGGAGTTTGGTAGTGTTTTCAAAGGTCAAATCGTTAAATTTTGACCCCTTGACAGCCAAATTTCTGACTGAAAACTTATAAAAAAGATTTTCCCAAATCTCAATACACCTTATGTCAAATCTAGAGTCTGTAGACTGAAAATTGACAGAGTAGTTTGATAGGGAAATGCACACACACAATTTCACTTTTATAGGTATATAGTTTATTGTCATTATGATGATTTTTATATTATTATTTTTTGTTTATTTATTAAATAAATTTTTTGCGCATGTCTAATTTTTTTTTTTTTTTTCAGCTTATGCATGGCTCTGTTTGGCTGTCTGAAGTGAATTCAAGACATGGCAGCCAGAATGGTGATTGGAGCAAGAACGCCTTACCATTTTTATCCGATGCTGAAAACTCTTGTAAATATACTCATTTTTTAAAATTTGTTTTGAAATTCTTCCTTTCTAAAATATATTTCATTTATTTTTGTTGCTATTTTATTGATAAGTCATCACTTATACAGGGTAAAAAACCATTTGAGAATAAGGATTAATGAGATGGATGGATTGTCAGTTTAATAAAGAAAATGAGTAAAGAACAGAATAGTTAACAGTCGAAAGTTCATAAGCAAAACATAATTTCTAACAAACACAGAATTAGATTCTCTACCGATCTGTATACTTTTAACATATATATGGAGCAACAGATAATTTAATTTAAAAAAAAAAAACAATTTTCATATTTCCAAAATTCAAAAACCCATAAAAAGTTAACCATTTGAGCTAATGGGCTAAAATTTTCAGCAAATGCTTATTTTAATATAGTTAATAATGAGATGTCCTTTTGAAAACGATATGCCTTGTTTGGTGTGAAAAAGTGTAAAAAAACAAAACATACTGTGAATTTGAAATCAGTATTTTAATTTCATTATTAGAGTTAGACATTGCGCCACTTTATAAGCAATCTCCTACTTCTACAAGAGTCAAATACGTCATAAGATGGACTACTGTTACCACATCTGGGGAAGGAGCCACTAAGAGCACCGTTTCCTGTCTTGACAAAGTACAAAACCGTCTTTGAAATCTAGTGGGTAAGAACCATTTTGCCTCCCTACTTCTTTTTTCTCACAAAAAAAGATGTTGCAAGTTTATCTCTGATCTACCATTACTTTTATGGTAGGCGCTCGACTGAGCTTCAATTTATGTACCCACCAACCTTTAAAACTATATATATATATATATATATATATATATATATATATATATATATATATATATATATATATATATAATTATGTTCTCTATTGGAAAATTATTTTGCCAGTAAGTCAATTCATCTGCGATCACTGTATTTTATTTATTTTTTTTTTTACTCGCGTTCAACCCTAGCAAGTCATATCCTCACTTGGACGTAAAAGGTTGTTATTTGGGACCATGCCTAGGAAAGATTAACAAGATGTTGGTTTCTGTTACATTTAAACTTCTGCATGTCAGTGCAGTCAGGGAAGCAGGTAGCAGGAAGGGAATTCCAAAATCTAGCTATTCAAGGGAAGAAACTATTAGAGTAGAAAGCTTTCTGGCATTTAGAGACCTCAACACTGAAAGGGTGTGATTTTGTTGCTAAACGGATTTGTCGGGGATATGTATGTTGAAGGGGCACAAGTGAAAACAGTTCATTAGAGCACAGTGTGCTTAAACGTAAACAAAAATTCCATGTGCACAGTTCCATGTCTGTGGATCACAATCCCGTTAGGCTGCTTCCCGACTGACTATAACATAGTCGTTTTCAATTCTAATGTAAATAAGTTCTTGAGCTGTCCTCTTTATAATTAAACCCTATACAAGTTCCACCATTACTGATCATCACGGTGTTGTCTCACTGAATGGACTCTGGGCCTTGATAAGTGGTGATGCCCAAGTAAAAAAAAGTATAGGGGTTAATCAATCTTTCATGTTTGCAAATCACATTAATTCGTATTTCAACAGGCGCACACACATACACAATTTAGACAAAACTTGAATGCCTACTAGAGACTATCTTCTCTCTACATGGGTTTGTCAAGACAACCTGGCATGAGGATACTTCTCCCCTACAAGTAAAACCTGACTAAATATTCAAGATAATATCGTCTTTGAAGCAAAAATAAAATTCATTCTATATGGCTAACCTACAATGGCTTATAAAAAGATTGGTGCACCTTCTTTAAGCTTTGTTGCCTATAATGACAGCATTAATCTCGATACTCCACCAGACTAGATAAATTCTTGTCCTGGAATCCAGTCAGACCAATAGACCAAAGAAAGAGAGACTATAACGTAGTTAAGTGGTCAATAAGTGAGAGGAAAATTAATATTACAAACTTTTTTTACTAACTCAACGTTTCAGAGATAAAAGAGAAATGGAATGGAATATTAGTGTCTATGCATTTCGTATAGAGATCAAATATTAACCCCAGGAAGGGGTCCCTTGATTTTTTGAGAACTTTGACTGAAGTAAAGTGATCCGTAAAATGATAACTAGAGATAAGAAATTAAAAGATAGAGGTGGAATGTGTGTCGATATTTGATGATTTTATAAATAGAAATTAGTTTCATTTGTTATATGAATCATGTCGTTGGATATGTTAACTGGTTCAGTGATCACTCGTAATCTGGAGGCAGCTCAACATGTTTGAGTGTCTGGAATCATGAAAACGAATAGGATTGTTGCTGTGTTCATTCAGTCGTGCAGTAGCATGTATTGATATGTGTGTATCTGTGTAGTGTGTGTGTGTGTGTATATATATATATATACACATATATATACACATATATATACATATATATCTACATACATATATACATATATATACATACATATATATACATATATATACATACATATATACATATATATACATACATATATATACATACATATATACATATATATACATATATATATATATATATATATGGGAAAGGTAGTTTACTTGAAGCAATGTTGATAAACAAATATGTAAATGTATAACAATTTAGCAATTGCTAACAGCCTTCTTATACGCTTACATATATCACACACACACACACACACACACACACACACACACACACACACACACACACACTAGCAGGAAGACCCGATGTTGTCCAGGATTGAATGAGGATCAACAAATATTCCACCCTCCCATACTATTATTGTCATTGAAATTAGTGAAATCATCCATTTTTTAATCAAATCAATTGATTGCTTCCTCTGGTTAGGGACACCCCTCCCTGCAGTGTGTTAAGAGGGAACTTTACATGCCTCCCCGCAGCGACTTAGTCCACAATCCATTGTAGTCTACATTGCACTGTAGTGAACTACTGTTGATTTTATAAAATTATCTGTAAATAATGGCTTGAATTAAAGTTTAAAAAGCAAAAGTCAAGTAACATGGTTCTATTGTATTCTAAAGAGAAACATTGATTTCGAACATGCCCTTTCTTATAAAAGAATTTGCAGTTGATTTTATAAGCTGGGCCTTTCTGTTTGTGCGGTGATAAAACTTCTGAAATGCACTTGCGTTAACTTTGGTCAAAATTGGACTTCCTACTTTTTTTTTTTTTTTTTTACAAAGGAGTCACCATTTATCAAGGCCTGGAAGCCACTCAAGGATAAAGGTTAATGAGTGTACAGTAGTCAATGGGACAATATCCTAGTAATCGTCAGTATAATAGTAGAAATTTGGTAAATTGGATTACTTAAGGGGACGGCTCATCAAGAACTTGTTTACATTGGACTTGAAGACGACTATGTTGTAGTTAGCTGAAAAGCAGGGAAATGGAAGAAAGTTCCACTGGCACGCAATTCTAAAAAAAGAAGCTCTGTTTATGGATTTTATGTTTAGATTTAGGTGCAGATAAATAGTGGGGAAATTATTGATACTTTAATCAGAGTTTTTTATCATTGATTTTGATACTTAGCGAATGCATTTTCCGATAAAAAAAAAAAACTACATAAGAACACTCACAGACATATCAAATACGTTCTTGTGAAATCTTTAAAACATCAGCCAAGCCGTTTCTGAGTCAATAGGGAACAAACTCACATACACACAGACAAACTTCCTTTCGTAGTAGTAAATATATATATATATATATATATATATATATATATATATATATATTAGTCCTCACGTGAAAGACCAGGACACAAAATGTTTTAAATAATAATTATAATAGAATAACAATAACAAAGACTTTCACTGGCGAGGACTACTATTGACCGTAACCAGTTATACAGTCCTTTTGAAATTTTCATCTCTATTTTTCTCGTTATGTACTGAATATTTGTTAATGAAACCTATATGAAATATGTTCTTTATTGAATTTTAAAGATTTTCTATTCTGAAAGAAGTTTTTAAAAATTTAATCTAAAAAAAGTTATTTTAAAGTTTTTGTTAAAAAAAATTCAGATTTTCTCATTATTCAGACCTGTATTACAAAGAGGGAGTTGCAAAAAATGAGCTGTGGTGTGAAGAGAAATACAAACTGAAACAGAGATAATATTCAGACCTGTAATAATACAAAGAGGGGGTTGCAAAAATAAGTTGTGGTATGAGTTTCTTTTTCATTTTGTTTGGTTGGAGACGTTTTCTTTCTCTCTTTTTTTAACTTTACAGATTGAGACATTATTTTATAAGAATATCAGTGCGAACACTGATAAAGCATAATATTTGACCGAGGGGGGGGGGTATGCACTTGGTTTTTAATGCTTCAGTTTATCATTACTAAAGCACAGCATCTATAAAAATGGTAAGGAAGCCATTGATAACATTGCTTCAAGTTATTTCCTAAGAAATAAAATCTTTTATTTATGAATTTACGATGTTTAAAAGAAAAAAAAAAAATATTCATCCTATTTTTCATAAGTGGCGAAAGTTTTATTAGATTTTAAAAAAAAATAAACAAAAAAAAAATTTGCACTGAACTGATAACATTTTATGGGTACTATTAGCAGATTTACTAGGCGTTGCCCAGTTGTAATATATCTGACTAAAGCATTAATTAAAATGTATCGGAGAAAATGGAAATAAAAAAAATAGTCCAGCAGCAAAAAAAAAAAAAAATAAATAAATAAAATAAAATAAATAAATACAGATGACTATCCGATACAAATCTTGTGGACTGCCTTGAAATAAATTTAACACGTATGTATTAAATTTATTTCAAGACAGTGGCCAAGATTATAAATCTGCATTTAATTTTTTTTTTTTTCTGTTTGACTGTCTAATAAAATGATGATAATAATAATAATAATAATAATAATAATAATAATAATAATAATAATAATAATAATAATAATAATAATGTCGTCTTTTTTTTACTGCTTAACTGTCTAATAAAGATGATTAAATATGAACAACGGCATCTATAGTAGCTGGAATAAGAAATTGACAAATAATAAAACTCCTCTATTAAGGAAAGTTGTAAGGTTCTGCTGGAGGACGGCGACTATATAATGCAACACAATGTAGTGTATAAATATTTTCACTGCATTTGCAAAAAAAAAAAAAAAAAAAAAATGAATATCCAGTATAGCAGCAAGTCCTGGGAACATGTTTATCAAAAATAACTGTTGGAAATGAGTCATACATCATCCACTATGACTATGCAATCCCTACAGCTACATAGAAAATGGAGCAGTTAAACCTGACATAGTGATAGGAGACAAAAAGAAGAGAATAGCAACCATAGTTGAAGTCAGTGTTCCTAATGACGCTACCTTAAACAGAGTTCAGACGGAGAAGATGTTTAAATGTCAAGGTCTTATATACAACATCAAAAGAAATCGGAATCTTTGTAAAAAAAAACATCTCTATCATTCCAGCAATCATAGGGATTACTGGGCTTATGAAAAAGAATTTAGAAAACTATCTGGCGAATATACCTTGTGAGCCAAGTACAAGAGAGATCCAAACAATTTTGCTTAAAAAGAGACGATTGTTTTTTTTTGGGTAATCGGAAATGGTTGATGTATGTCAGGAACTCAGCTGGCGATCAGCAGGGGTGAACCGACCTGGCGTGGAATACAGTGACTTTATTTAGAGCTGGCTCAATCCACCCTGAGTGAATGCCATTATAGTTACAGTTGCAGATGTTTAGAATTCTAAAACGATCTCACTATTGGAGTCTCTTAAATAGTGGGTGAATGTCTGGCATCTGATTGGATGCCCCATCTTCAACAAAAACATAAGGATAAGAAAACTGAAAAAAAGAAGGACATAATTTTGTGGAGCATACTTTTTTTTATATATATTCAAAATGTTTAGAAAAGAATTTGGATTTTAAAAAGCAACAATTTAAGTAAAAGGAAATGGTTTTATTTCTTGTTAAATCATCTCCAAAGATTCTGTTCATGGCTGTTATGGATTGGCACGATTTTCACCACAAATTTCATTGTGTTCTCTGCATTTTTAGCTTTATTTCTCACTTATCTATGCATTATGTTGAAAAATTTTTTTGCCGCATCTACACTATTAGGACAAAATTTTGTAGTCTTATCGACTACAAAATGGAGCTTGCAGATAAAAAAAATAACGGTTTCTAATGATTTTTTTTTGTTAATTCTAATAAATAACAAGGGTGGCTTCCAAATTATGCGGTCAAAATTACCTGATTATTACTGAATTATTTAAAAAACCAACTTTAATCATGTTAGCAGGTGAAAAATTGTGGCCATCTTGTTTTTATAAAATAAAATGAAACGAAACCTTAAACTCTAAATGTTTAATGTGACTAACACTAAACAAATAACAAAATAAGCATAACATATATACAGTGTTTCTGAGTCTGGTTTTCATTTAAGATTTTTTCATAATTGTTTAATATAAAAATAACTGTTGGCCTAAAAATCAAATAATTTAAAAATAACATATATACACGTTTTTTGCAACTGTCCAAGAATTAGTGGGAGGAAATTACCTCCCTTGTGAACTCTTCTATGTCTTACATAAGCAAACATTATCGTGTTCTTCAAATCTATTTTCTTTAATAAATAATTTTCGACATTATCGATTTTCATAATTTTTTGATGTAATCATCTTAAAAATACGAGGAATACGTAGATACCATTGTTTTCATGTGAAATTCGGTTTTACGATTTCCAAAATTTCGTCCTAATAGTGTAGAAGCGCCAAATTTTGTTCCTAAAATAAACTTCTTCAGTTTAAAATATTCTCTGCTAGCCTCCTTCATTTCAATCCCTTTTTGCTTACAGAACATCCCGACCAATAACAGTGCAATTTGTCCGAATATTATCTTCGAAAGTCGAAGATATTTTTAAAAAGAATGTTTGTGTTATATATTGAGGCCCTATGCCAGTAGATAGAGATTAATTCAGCTAGTATGAATTTTGAAAATGTATCATTAAGTGCATGTCAGGACAACCTAGTGGTGTGTAAGGGTGAACTCTGTGTACTAAGCAAGACGACGTGAGATGCAGGTGTCGATTACATAAGAATGATCACGTGTTTGAATTTGAAACAGAGTTTTTGATCAGTTTGCGCCAGGGGAAGCCAAAGAGCAGATGGGTCCAACTATGTGAATCTCCTCGAGACTGTCCATTATATAAAAATTTATCAAAATATAATTGTAAAAACATTTATTGAAAAGTTTGCGTTAGATAATATAATTTTAATAAAAGAATTGGTACTTATTTTTTATACAATAAATGTTTTGGTTTTCAAATGGTGCTCGCCCAGTTTAAACAATTATGAATATGTCATTTCATTTTGTTTTCAGTTAAAAAAAAATGTTTCATGAAAAACTTTCCCGTTTTCATTAATTAAATGGAAACATTTCAAATTAAACAATTATGGATATATGTTCTCTTTCACTTTCTCTATTTACTTTTGTTTCATAGTTCTTTCCGGAAGTTTATCGAGTTTAAATTTTTGTTATTTATTTCTAACTTCGGCCATAGTTTAAAATACTGGTTTCTTCCTTGCATTTTAATGGCAGATCGTGAAATAAAATGGCGTCTTCAGTTTCGGCGATAAAGTGTAGAAGTACCTAAATATGTTATGAAAAGTTCTATGACGTTTTTATCATAAATTTTGGACAGCATTAATCTCACTTCAAACAAACAGTTCAACTTAAAATATAAGAGAATCGTAATGAAAGAATCGTAAATCTAAGGTATTTTTTAATGATGTGATTCCAATTCTGATTCCGCCAAAAATACATGATTCTTACGATGAACAATTCAGATTCCACTAGTATTAACACTGACGTCCCTCAAGATTCCATGCTGGGCCCAACTCTCTTCCTGATCTTTATCAAAGATCTCCCAAGTCACATTCTTAGATCATTCATAGACATTTATGCAGATGACACCACAATCTATGGCAATACTTCAAAAGCCAGCAATGACCAAGATCTCTCCTTTCATCATAATCGCTCTGACCTCGATCAAGCCTCAATTAAAATGAATGGCTTTCATTTTGGGAAAGTTCTATGCCTTGACAAGTTTCTGGGACTGACCCTCACTCCTGATCAGAAATGGAACGCATACATCAAATCTATTGCCTAGATTGGTGGAAAAATGGTTGGATCACTCTAGTAGGTATCCCACTGCCGATGCAATCTTCTATCTGTATAAGAGCCAGGTACACCCTAAAATGGAGTACTGTCACCACATCTGGGCAGGAGCTGCTTGGCATGCCCTATTCAGCTTTGATAGAGTTCAAAACCGACTTCAAAACCTAGTAGGTGATGCCCTTTTTCTCTTCCCTACAACCTCTTTCCCACAGAAGAGATGTTGAGAGTTTTTGTTCTATCGCTATTTTCATGGCAAGTGCTCGACTGAACTTCAATCTATGGCTCCTCCTTGCTAAACTTATTTACTGAACATACGAATCTCTTGCATTCCTTATTAATTTTTTACAATGGTTGCTGGCAGACCTAAAGGTGGCTTTAGTTTCACAATATCTATTACATTGGAAGTTATGGAAATAGTGATTTCTGTGCGCAATGGCAGTGACACATTTTGGAGTGAACCATTACTAATCTATACAATTAACTATTCAGTCAAGTCAGATACTATACCGGACATGTTCTTTTTGAACATGTAATGCAGAGATATATGTGATATAAATGTACGGAAGTTATCCCAATCAGCCATAGAGTATCTATATACAGTACATCTGAGGGTTTATTACATTTTGTTTTTATCTTCACCAAGAGTGATTAGAAGATAGCAATGGAGACAGAATCGAGGATGAGCACAATTCTGGGCAAGTTGTCACAAGAAAGTCAAGGAGACGTGCAAATTGTCCGTCAGTGTCAGGAATATAGATAAGTTTGTTGATAATTTGTGTTAGGTCATAGGTAATCGAGAAATCATGACAGTACCTGCCCTTATCATCTGTCTTATTTTAGTGGACTAGCCATTCAATATTGTGAACATTGCAGTCTCCACAGACATGAATGTTAGCCAAGGCTTAGGTAGACAGAATGTGGTCAATTTTCTCAGAGATACTTTCCATGACAGTAGTTCCACTGTTATGGGGGCGATAGAGGGCAAATATGAATGCGGTGATGTGAGCAAGTGCTAATCTGAAGCACATATAAGGCAAATTAGGATCTTCTTTGGAGATGTCCCTAGCACATGGAAAGCCATCTTTAATGTAGGCACATATTCTTGGGGGGTTAGAATTTGATGTCACGTTTGAGTATCCTTTAATCGCGAACTCTTCTAGGGAAACAGGCGGTTCAGAAGCAATAGGTCAGGTTTAGCCTCTTGTAATTGGATTTCAACCTCTGGAAGATTGGAACGTAGACCCCTGATGTTGAAGAAGGAAATCTGGTAGTGGGGGGGGGTCTATGTTGGAAGTTGGAGTTCTGGGTTTAATCTTGTTTTGTTTCTTGAGATTTTTCATTTTTGAGGATTGAGATATGTGAAAGAGGTCGACAGAGTTGTTAGAGAAGAAAAAAAAGAAAGAAGGAATGAAGAATAATTTTTGCAACCATGTAGAAAAAAAGCCGTAACAATTACCCACTAATGTGGCATCGAGAGGCCCCACTAGAAGCTACTGCATGATCCAGAATCCATTCACCAAATGGCAATACAGCAGCCCCAGTACTTTGCACCCGCTGATAAGACTGCTTCTTTGGTGGTTAATCCAAGGTTCAGATCTCTGACTCTAAGTCAGATAACATTAATTCAGGTATAACGTTTACCTCCAGCACCCTTATTAGTGACATGACCACGAGGATAGAAATAGGAAGAGAAAATAAGGACATCTCAAGCGACTGCCCAGGTAAAAGACTGCTGGCCTAATATACAGCTTTTTTCGTCTTCCTTTGTCAGAAACATCACTCATTGTAAATAAGGACCGAGGGACATAATAGAAGAGAAAGTTACGGGGCTACCAAGAACGTATCCACAATTCGTTTTCTACTCTCCATTGAAAAAGAAAAAGGATACACAACTAAGTATTGTACTTAATATAAGTTCAAATGAGCATTTTTTTTTTTTTGGTTTAGGGGAGAGAATATTGATAGGTTCCCCTTTAGTAAGGGGCTATTAAAATAAAAAAGCACAAGATGGATAACGGGTTTCTGTTTGTGTCCTTTAATTTATGAAGTTCAATGAAGCTCAGAGCATATAAAAATAAATGACAAAAGTCTGTAATCCAAATTTCAAGATGCTGACCATCTTACCGTTTATTTCTTTAAATACGTTGATATGCATGATTCTTGATAGCACCTGTTTTGTAGTACAGAATCATTTGTGTAATTATTATGTCAATTCTTGAATTTATTTCACCCTTAACTCAGCAGAAGAAATATATATATATATATATATATATATATATATATATATATATATATATATATATATTTCTGTTGAAATATGTTTTTTCAATTATATTTCGCCTTTTATTAATATCAATCCTTAATCTATGAAGTTCAATGTAATTACAGAGCATAAAACAAATAAATGACAAAAGTCTATATTCCAAGTTTGATGAGGTTGACCATCTTACAATTTATTCCTTTAAGTATATTGATATTCACAATTCTTGACAGCACCTGTTTCGTAGCACAAAATCATTCATTTAATTATTATATCAACCAATGAGTCTATTTTGCCCGTAACTCCTCAGAAGAAATAGCACCTATCAACCCATCAAAAGAAAATAAAATGCATATGGGCATGATAACAAAATCCGAAAATTGGAAGAGAAGTTGCAATTACCTTCTTTTTTTTTCTTCTTTTATTACACCATTATTCAAGTGTTATTTCTTATGAGGAGTTAAGGGCAAAATGGCTTCATTGATTGATATAATAATTAAATGAATGATTTTGCGCAACGAAACATGCTGTTAAAAATTGTAAATGTCAATGTATTTAAAGGAATGATTAAATGAATGATTTTGTGCTATGAAACAAGTGTTGTAAAGAATTGTCAAACCATCTCTAATGAGGGCACATATTCCACGTATTTAAAGGAAAAAAATGTAAGATGGTCAGCATCATAAAACTTGGAATATAGACTTTTGCCATTTATATATATATATATATATATATATATATATATATATATAGTGGCGACAAAAAGAATTCTGCACTTGTCATTTTTTAAAAATTGCAAATTTAAGCTAAATTGAATGTAACTGTTAAAATAACCTATACCTCATTTGATTCACCTTTTATTCCTCTATAATTTTAACTATTCATATTTGACTTTTAATTGAAGTATCCTAGTGTTCACATCAATTTAAAAAATTAACTTCAAATCAAGAAGGCAAAAAGAAACTCCACGCAATGAAAAATTGTTATTTAAATGTAACTATAGAACATTAATACAACTCAAATACTACAAGAACACAATGAACTAGTTAATATTTAGTTTCAGAGTTTTCCTTTAAAAAAATAGTAGCATAGCCATTCTGCAATTTGACAGCCTGCAATTAGTCTGCAACAATATTCCAGTGAAAAGGCATCCTACTTCTTTTAATTTTTGTCTAAAGTTCTTTCAGATTTGAAATTTTATCATTGCATAGCTGTTGCTTGATGTAATGCCATACGTTTTCGATAGGATTGAGATCTGGAGATTGTGCAGGCCAATCCAAACACGGAATATCATGCTCTTCAAGGAACCTCTTAACATTGCCAGCTGTATGAATGGGAGCATTATCCTGCATGAAGATGGGATTATCATCGAAATTCTGGCCAAAGTAGGGTAGAAAATGCTCAGTCAACATATTAATGTACTTGGTCGAATTAATTAGACCTTGCAAGCGAACTTTAGGCCCTGGACCATTGGCACTAATAACGCCACATACCAAAACTGATCTTCAATCACCTTGTAGCATTGAAACTGAGCACCTAGGATTAAATTTTTCGTCCTTCCTTCTGCCTAGCCTATTGAATTTGCTTTCATCGCTAAAAATCCCTTCCAACTAATATGAAGAGTCATTTTCTTCATTGCATCTGATGAAGACCAGACGGCGCTTTTTGTTCTTTACAGAAATCATTGGCTTGTGTCTTGCAACACAGCCTCGCAAATTAAATTCCTCCAATCTGTTCTTAACTGTAGAAAGAGAGCACTTTTTAACAAGATTATGCTGTTGTTGGAGTTGGGGAACTGTTTCAAATCTGTTTCTGAGGTTGCAGATCTTGATAGCATTGTCTTCCCTGCAAGAAGTAACTCTAGGACGACCAGATTTAGGAGCGTCACGAACATTGCCGGTGTTTTGGTGCTTTTGCACAGTCATTTTTACCGTTTTCTCATCACATTTCAATCTGTGGCCGATTTCTTGATTGGATAAACCAGAAAGGTGGAGATTAATGAGCCCTGACGATCACTAAGAGAAAGTCGAAGCATATGGACTAAATGTTACATTCTATAACATGGAACAACAACAATTATGATTAAAGATTCTTTGTTGCCAAAAAGTGGATATTTTAAACTGGTTTTAAGTTCATTTGTTGCTGTGGAGTTTATTTTTGCCTTTTTGATTTGAAGTTATTTTTTTTTAAATTGACTTGAACACTAGGATAATTCAATTAAAAGTCAGACATGAACAGGTAAAATTATAGAGAACTAAAGGGTGAATCAAATCAGGTATAGGTTATTTAAACAGTTACATTCAATTTAGCTTAAATTTGCGGTTTTTGAAAAAAATGACAACTGCAGACTTTCTTTTTGGCGCCACTGTGTGTGTGTGTGTGTGTGTGTGTGTGTGTGTGTGTGTGTGTGTGTGTGTGTGTGTGTGTGTGTGTGTGTGTGAACCTTGCTGCTAGAAGTACATTCTTGAACCAGAAACTATCACACATTAATAAAACACAACGAAAGAAAAAAAAATTAAAAAATTGAAATCAATATAATTAATATTAACATTTGCATCAACTAAAAATCATTTGCCTTCATGTAACATGCCTTCAATATGCAGCTGTTCACCAAATTTTGATCATATTCCAACAATCAATAAGGTCGACATGGGTTTCGGTCACAAAACTAAGACAGGAAATTTTTCCACTAACTCCAAATTCAACAGAGTTTAGACAATTTCTGAAATGGCTTTTCCTTGCTAATTGTGGTATGTTGCCGTTTTAGGAGATCCATCTTCACAGGTTTTGCCTTCTCTCTTTGAAAACAGGTTAGTTTATTGCTAATGCCTGATGCTTCCCACCAGAAATGCTGACAGGGCTGCTCAGACATTTTTTTGGTTCCCCCGATAAAGGAGGGATTGGATCTAGTAATTCACTCCCGTTCATTCATTCATTCATTTTTTCACACTTTTCTCAATAACTATGCCTTGGATTTTTTTTTTTTTAATTTTGCACAAACATTAGTCATAGTTAAACTAAATTTTTGCTAGAACGGCTTTTCTTGGATAACTCTGCCCCTCCAGGGGGGTATTATAAGGATAAAATTGCCTCCAAATTGTTCATCTGTTCATTTGTTCGCACTTTTCTCAATAACCACTTATTGAATTTTTTTTTAAATTTTGCACAAACAGTAGTCATGGTGAAAGTAA
The DNA here is from genome assembly GCF_053919585.1 of Euprymna scolopes. NCBI lineage: Eukaryota > Metazoa > Mollusca > Cephalopoda > Sepiida > Sepiolidae > Euprymna > Euprymna scolopes. The sequence goes on along the minus strand of NC_136516.1, from coordinate 72,304,263 downwards.
ATTTTAGCCAGAATGGATTTTCTGGGATAACTCTGATTGCCCCACCTCCACCCCACGCCCAGGGGGCATTAAAGAAGTAAAATTGCTCGAAAATAATTTGTCCGTTCGTTTGTTTGCACTTTTTATAATAAGGCATGGGCTTTGGATTTTTTAAAAAAATTTTGCATAAACATTAGTCAAGGTGAAAGTAAATTTTTCAGTCATGAAGGGGGGAGGGCCTACATGCTCGGCTTGTTTCAGACCAACGTGCTCGTTCTGTATCATCCCATTTTTCCAACCCTTGTGTCACATCTCACCGTGAAAGAGAGATAAAAACCTTTTAATAAGACCGATGTACAAACTGACTTTGTGGATGAAGTAATAACAAGTTTAAGATGTGATTACACTTAATTGTAATTGATTATCTCCTTAGAAGATAATTGACTTTATCGTTAGATGGCACTACAGTCGTGTGAATTGTTATTTTTGTGCTCCCCAACCTCTACATGGTCAAAATTTCAGAAATAAAAAGTCACTTGATGTATGGAGCTAAAAAAAAACCCAAAAAACAAAAAAAAAAAACGAAAATACTAATTCAAGGTAGCCAATAAGTGTTAGACAGATTCCGATCCAGAAAGCAGTAATTATTCCCCCTTTGTCAGAAACACCACTCATGGAATGTGAGGGTTAAAGGACAAATGAGGGAAGCGAGAGTTATAAGGCTGCCAAAAGTAAACCAAAGGTTCGCTTTCTATTATAGAGCTCTTATGCCACCAAATGTCATCTTGTTTCTAGCTTCATTGATGCTTGTTTGAAAGATAAGCTGTTGCAGACACAGATATAAATCTAAAGCAATTAAGTCTAACCGACCTGAATGACTAGTCTGTTGCATATTTCAGACGGAAACGTTTTATGAATGCTACCAGATGGAGCGTAGTAATATCAACTGATCTATGGATTAAAAAAAAATATTTTTGTCAATAGACTGAAGATAATTGAGCCAATTGACAAAATGTTCATCAAAATGTTCATCTTGTAATGAGATTAACTCTGGGCTGCCAGAGAATGTAACATATATATATAACTAGCTGGACACCTGGCATTGCCCAGTCGGGTATTATGCTTAAATATGATATTTTAATTCATGCAGATTACATATGTATTATTATAGAATCAATCCTCTATTGATTAATATATATGACGATGAATAATTTGCCACGTCAGCTGATATTTGGGTTTGACAATGAATGCCCTGGAAAAGTTCCTTCTGATTAATGTTTAGTTTAAAAATATGTAAACGAAATAATTTGCTGCAATTTTAAATGGTACCTCTTCTTTTGTTGTAAATTGAACTCATTAATAATAAAGATTACAATAAAATGGTGATATACACCCAGGCTTGAACAGAGGATCATTTGATCTGTAATTGAATACTTTACCACTAAGCTACATCTCCAGATGATAATGAATCTGTTTTTTTTTTTTTTAAGAAGAAATGATTTGCTGAGATTTAATTATTTCTTTTGACCGGTGTAACGTAAAATATTCCCCTGTAAAAATTCTTTTTTATCTATAAGAAAGAAAGACTATTTTTAGGATCGGATTTTTTACATTTTCGATACTTATCGGATGAATTTCTGTACAAGACATATCTAAGAACACTACCAGACATATAAATTACCTTTGTGTGAAAGTTGCAAAAGATAGGCTCAGCTGTTTTAGAACTTATGAGGTAGGAACTCACACACACACACACACACACACACACACACACACACACACACACACACACAAAGTGACTTTTATATAATAACTAGCCTGGGTGCCTGGCATTGCCCGGGAGTATACGGTTGTAGGTAGGCAGGTTTGAACTCGTACCGTGAAGGAGGAAAAGAATGTGAAAAAAACCGTGACATTTTTACTGTTGCATCCATCGCCAAACTGGAAATGGCAAAGGTTTAAATTAAGGCTAGTCAATCGAAAAGAGGAAATGACTTTCGAAAAAATCAGTGACAAAAACGACCCCTCCTTGTAGAAAAGTGCCCAGTTGAGGGTGAAGGAATTAATGTTTTTAGCCAATTTTTCGTTATTTGTCGTTCAAAGGGTCGAGCTTCAAAACGATACCAATCTCGTGAAAATCTTTTGACTCTGTCGAAAGTTTTAGGCAGACATACATACATACATACATACATACATTTAAGCAGGCAGATGAGATTTATATTATAGAGTAGGCTTGTGACAACAGAATATTCTTTTCATTGTTTTGACTCTCAAGTATATATCCGACGCAGTAAGACACAATCAATCAACCGAAAACCACATCAGTCTATATAAAAACATATAAGATATTAACATATCGGATGACTAGTCAAAACAATGAAAAGAATATGCTGTTGTCACAGCCCTAATGATAATAGAGATAAAGATAATATGCTATGGCAACTTCATGTGTGTATGTACGTTATCATCTTTCACCCCTGTTTTAAAAGATGGGATTGTCCAATCACTAAAGATGGAATGCAAAAGAAGTAATTTTTTAAAATTGTATTGAATGTAAAACTCACACTGAAATACACTTTTGTGGCCTTCGGGCTGAGATAATCTCAACTTGTATATAAAAAGCATTGTGTGTGTGTGTGCGTGCGTGTGCGTGTAAAAGTTTATTCCCTAAGAACTCCGAAACGGCTGGACCGATTTTGGGGGAAATTTCACGCAAATGTATTTTATGTGTCTAGGAGTGTTCTTAGATAAGTTTTGTATCAGAATGCCTCTGATAAATATTAAAAATCGATAATCGAAAAAAATCTAATTAAAGAAGGAACAGTTCGATTTTGACCAAAGTTAACACCCTTATTCAGCCTAATATCACAAGTACATTTGTAAATTTTTATCACCACACAAACAGAAGGGGCTTGCATATAAAATCAACGGTAGATTATTTGATATGACAGGGGCGTGTTCAAAATGAATGTTTCTGATTAGAGCACAATTGAACCATGATACTTGACTTTTGCATTTTAAACTTTAATTCAAGTCATTATATACAAATAATTTTTATAAAAACAACAATGCAATGCAGTGTAGACTACAATGTACTGTCAACAAAGTCATTGCGGCGAAGCATATGAATCTTCCTCCTAGTGCACCATGGTGGATCCTCAACTAGAGTAGGCAATCAATCGATTTGATTAAAAAAATGGACGATTTCACCTATTTCGATGAAAATAAAAGTGTGGAACATTCATTGATCCTCATTCAATCCTGAGCAACGTAGGGCCACCCTGCTAGTTGTAAATAAACGTTTTTATTCACTTTCAATAATATTTTTGAGCCATTGAGATATTTTAAGTAGGATAGCTCCCTGGAGTAAATGTGGTATTATGGTGAGTTTAGTTGAGAGTAGGACAGACAGCTTTTAGGTGTAGAGACAAAGGATGACCAACCACACCCATTTTCTCACACTTTTGAATGGCTTTGTCCCTAATGTGTTGAAAATATATATTTTTGTGTGTTTATGCAAATAAATAGTTAAATTGTAGTATCTGTTCTGTTCAAAGATGGTACTATAATATCGTGGGGGTCTGTGTTTGCACCGAACATCCATGGAATAGAAATATGTTACAAAGTCCTACAAGAGTTTCAAAGATACACCCATATAACCAGATATATTCCGAAACTATATTAACCAGTTGCCAGCATTATATAATTAATGCTGACAGGACATATAAAGCATGTTAAAGACAACACCAAAAATACATTATTATTGTGAACACCAAAAGTACATTATTATTGTGAACACCAAAAATACATTATTATTGTGAACAACAAAAATACATTATTATTGCGAACAACAAAAATACATTATTATTGTAAACAACAAAAATAACAACAAAAAACATAAATTCTTGATTAAGGAATACGTCTACTCCATTAATTTCTCAGAAAATTGATGAGGAGATAAAAAAGATTGGACAATAATGGTTCTAATTTTGTTAATGTTTTTAACTTTCCTTTTTTTTATTTAAATTCTATGGACAAAGTTTCTTTCATAGAACTCCCCGCCTGTGGAACTCTTTACCACGAGTCTACTTTCCTGCTGACTACAGCATGTTCATCTTCAAGTCCAATATAATCAAGTTCTTATCGAACCAGCCCCTTAATCAAATTCTATCCAATTTCCACCCCTATCAATCACTATGCAATTGTATTATTGACCACCTTATATTCATTAACCATTATCCTCGAGCAGCCTTAAAGCCTTGATAAGTAGTGACTTCTTTGTAAAAGAAAACGAACTATTGTTCATCTTCATTCTAGTATTTATTTCTGTCTTTAAAATACTTGTATGTTATATCATTTGCTTATCCCTGTCTTTATGTCATACTAGTTCAGCCCGGCTTTGCTCAGGCCCTATATACTGTTCATAACTTTATGTGCATATATATATATATACACACACATATATATATATATATATATATATATATATATATATATATATATATATATATATATTAAAAAGTTTGAAGTTTAAAAAGTTTGACTCATGTCCAGGTAACCTACATCTAAAATTTCAAGTGTTTAGACCCAAAATTGGCGGAGGAATTTGGTAAAGTCTGCAAAGGTCAACTCTTTTAACTTTGACCTCTTGGCAGCCAAATTTTCGCCCAAAAACTGATTAAAAAGCTTGCTGCGTGTCTGAATACACTTTATGTAAAATTTCAGATGTTTAAACCCCAAATTGGCTGAATAGTTTACTAGAGACCGCAAACTTTTGAACTTTGACCCCTTGGCAGCCAAATTTTCGCCCCAAAACCGATTAAAAAGCTTGCCCTATGCCTGAATACACTTTATAAATGTAAAATTTCAAATATTTAGACCAAAAATTGACTGAGTAATTTGGTAGAGATCGCAGAGGTAAATTTTTTTTAACTTTGATCCCAATTTTGACCTCTTAACATTTATTGTTTTGGGCTCAAATTAAATTAAAAAGTCTGATCCATGTCCAAGTAACCTACATCTAAAATGTCAAGTGTTTAGACCCAAAATAGGCGGAGGAGTTTGGTAGAGTTTTCAAAGGTCAAATCGTTGAACTTAGACCCTTTGACAGCAAAATTTCTGACCAAAAACCGATTAAAAAAATTTTCCCAAATCTTATGTCAAATCTCGAGTTTGTAGACTGAAAATTGACAGAGTAATTTGGTAGGGAAATGTACACACACAGACAAACAATTTCACTTTTATAGATATATAGATTGATTTATGCGTCCCTTGTTGGAAAGGTGGGGTTCTCTCCAACCATTTTACACTGTTTCAATTTAAATACTAAAGAAAAGACCTTTCATTTGCAAGTAATTAAATTAGTTACCTGTGTGTGTATATGTGTGTGTGTAGTTGGGCAACATTCATTCTTCCAAGCATATCTATACAGTAAAGCCCCAGGATACGTTTTTTTTTTCAGGTTACAATGTGGAATACAATGTTTTCCGGCCCCTGGTTAGGGTATTTGCCCCGCCTTATGGTGTTATTTATAATGTTATTTGATTATATACGTGTGTATTATATACTGTACTTTATTTTGTTAGTAATTTTTAATGCCATATCCCAGGTATTCATACCGTAGTAGCTTTAACGTGCGTACAAGGTCCTGTTAGTAATGCTAGTTATAATGATAACTCCTAATAGAAATTATGATAACAAAAGTTTACTGATAAGAATATGTGTGAATTGGGATATTGTTTGAAATGCACTTTGGAATTTGGTTATTTTAGCAGATCATAAGGTAAAACTTGCTTTTAAACATAAACATTTGCTGTTTAGAATAAGGAAAGCGTGAAAATACAATGTGGCAAAGTTAGGCATAAGGTCAGTTCATAATAGGGAAATCAGTCCCCCTCCTCCAAAAAAGAAAGGAGGCACTCTGAACATGTGCAAAATTGGTCATGATCAGCCCCGTTGACATCTCCCAGTTTGGCCACCTTAAGGCAACTGACATTGAACTAACTCTCAAAGTAGAAGGTAATGCCTGGGAGGATGGTATCCTGAGATCAACTTGAATAGGTACTAAATTTTGATTAATGCCACATAAATGTTACTCCTATTTGTCTTCTTCTTCTTCTTCTTCTTCTTCTTTCTTTTCTTCCATATTTTTTTCTTATAATGAAGTAAACCTGGTCTATTTCTTTATTTTTGTTATTGGATAGTATTAAATCTGAAGAATCAAGATTTGATTCCAACTAATCAGTTTTTCATTTTTATCCTTACGCCATATTCTTAACAAGAAAAAAAACTTGTATTTCAATTAATTTTCTTTTCCATCAAATAATGCCCGTCCATATCGAAATATAGCTACTTCCTACGTATTTACTGTTTTTCTCATTCAATCTTGACCTAAGAACTAATCGGAGTCTTCTCTTTTATTCTTTTCTTACAATTTCCTTCATTTTAGCTTCTTTTTTTTATTTTTTTTTTTTTATCTAATTCCACAATTCCTAAATTATTATATCCTTCTTCTTCAACCACTTTTATCATTTCCCCATTCAAAAGCTATCTTCCTTCATTTTCAACAATTTTCCCCCTTTTTCAATTTCAGGGCACCACAGTTCTTCATGCCAAATTTCATACCTATATCATTACTGAATATATATTACTGAATATTTGAACAGTCCTCACAAACATATGTAGCTGGTCTTCATTCTTTGCTTACAACTTTAAATCGTTCACAGATAATAAATAGTTTTTTCCGGTACATAACACGCATTTACCTTTCATAATATGAACGGCAAGAGTATCATACTCAAAATGGCGACAAGCTGTCTTCCTAAAAAATCCTTCTCTTCACATAAACTTTCCCAAGATCACCATTTGATGTCAATGACACTTTCCGTTATTTCATACTTCTTTTCAAGAAATCCTGCACATTCGACACTATTCCAAATATTTCCATACATGCATTAGTCCAGCTATATAGAACCAGATCATATGCTATTCATTTACTAGCATTTTAGCCCGGCGTTGCTCGGGAGTTTAGAGTTAAGCAACAAAAAAAAACAAAAAAAAAAGGTCATTTTTTTAAACTTTGACCCCTATTATGACCACTTAACATTTATTGTTTTGGGTTCAAATCAAGTTATTAAGTTAGATCCATGTCCAAGGAACCTATATCTAAAATTTCAAGTGTTTAGACTCAAAATTGGCGGAAGAGTTTGGTAGAGTTCTCAAAGGTCAAATCGTTGAACTTTGACCCCCTTAACAGCCAGATTTCTGGCCGAAAATTGATTATAAAAGTTTTCCCAAATCTCAGTACCCTGTATATCAAATTTCGAGTCTGTAGACTGAAAATTGACAGAGTTATTGCGTAGGGAAATGTACACAGACACATACACACAGACACACACACACGTGTTCACTTTTTTATATATAATAGATTTAACTCATTTATCCCCTCAAAAAATTGTAATTGTAAAACTCATTAAAAAAATTTTTAATAAAAAAAAAAAAAACGGTGTACAACAAAAAACATAAAAACACACGCTAGGGCAAGAAATATTCACTTTTTGTTAACTTATACAATTCATAAAGACGGTCTATAAATATTCAATTCTGGGTTAAACTGTATCATCACCTTTACATAGTAAAATGTCATTGTAATTAATGATTCAGATTAAATTGTACAAATATTATTTGACCGAATAAATTAATAATACAAATCATTTATTTCCTAATGTTGTGTCAGTCGCTTATAAGTAAATATTCGTCTATAAACATTGTATTACCAGTTTCATGAATAAAGTAACGATAGAGATAATTTATATTCTTGAATTGTTGTGCCAGTCGCTAATAAGTGAATATTTGCTTATCCTCCTTTTTCTGACTAATGTTCTAATGCTATAGAATGTCCCTGACGTTATTATCTGGAGAGCAATCATATGATTAAAAAAAAAATCATCATCATCATCATCATCATCATCTAATATCATAATGATTGCTCTCCAGACTATAACTTCTGTGAATTTTCTCTCATATCAATTAAGGATTGGACTTTTGTAAAAGCAACATCTCCTTGCTTGTTATAACTGGTTGATTGAAACATATTCATGAATGTGTAGCGATTTGCAATACCTAAATATTTATGAAAAAATAAATAAAAAGTATATATCTATATATAGTCTAAAGAAGCTTGAGTATTTTACAAAAAATATTAAAATAAAAAATGCAGTTTAAATTCCTGTACAAACAAACTAAATTGAAGATATCACAAACTTAGCACTTGCATAAACCGACTTTCTGCTAAAAAAAATCCACATTCATACAAGAGAATTCAACTACATGTAACGGTAGAAAAAAAAAACTGTAAAATAGAAAACGGGGATCATCAGCTGCTTACCATGTAACTGTTTCATAGATTTAATAACAGGACAACTGTAAAATACATGGCTCTCCAGTGAAAATACTATTTCTCTAATAACAAAATGTAGACACAATCCAATTACTGCATATATAAATGAGTTTGCTTATTTTTATGTGTTTCAAAAAAAGACACATTACACTTTGGAGGAAAATAAATGAATTAAATAGGTAATAAGATACTTACCATAAAGAAATCCAGACTTTAGGATATATATATATATATATATATATATATATATATATATATATATATATATATATATATATATATAGAGAGAGAGAGAGAGAGAGAGAGAGAGAGAGAGAGAGAGAGAAAGAGAAAAAGTAAGTTATGGCAATTAAGCTACACAGATTATTCCGCGTTCCATTTTCATGAGAATTCGTCAGGCTTATGCCTCACAAATTCTCACGAGCTTAAGCATAAGCCTGATGAATTCTCACATGAATGAAACGCGGAATATTCTGTGTAGCTTAATTGCCATAACTTACTACCTAGCTCTATCTATGTATTGAGCACTGTTGACGTAAACACTGGAAAATTTGCACATGAAATTATATCTTTTTATATTAATTTATGTAATTAAACGAAGTAATCATATATATATATATATATATATATATATATACAGTTTTTTAAAATAGTTAACCATATAGGAGCCTATTCGTGACCACACACACACACACACACACACACACACACACGTGTGTGTGTGTGTATGTGTGTGTGTGTGTGTGTGTGTGTGCATGCGTGTCTGGTCACGAATAGGCTCCTATATGATTGACTATTTTAAAAAACTATATATGTATATATATATATATATATGTGTGTGTGTGTGTGTGTATATATGTGTGTATATATATGTGTATATATATATATATGTGTACATATATATGGTTGACATGCCATAAAACCCAACACATAAAACTGAGGGATAGAAGAGTAAGGGGAGGGATGTTAAAGTTCATACTTTTCACAAGGGTATTTGTGTGTAGGTGAATAAAACATAACCGAGATTTTAACTTTGCTTGCATTTTAGCTAGGAACAACGTGTAGTATCTGTTCTGATGCTATACTTAATTCTAAAAATCCTTCTAGGCTTAGACAATTTTTATTTTTGTTCCTATCCAGAGCGCCTCTTTTTAGTGAACTGGATTTTCCCTACATTAAAAACTGACCTTGTGTCTAACTTTGCCCCCCCCCCCCCGAGTAAGCAAGTAAATAGGCAACCTGCTTGCCAATTTCATAGTTAGTTGGGTTTTGTTTTTAATTTTCTTCCTTTGAAGATTGTAACGCTGGATATGGGGCAGCCAAACCAGCTGCCAACATTGCCCTGTTTTTTTACTGAAACTCACCGAGAGCTCTTTTTAGTATCCTCATTGTTCCCTTAAGTGCAATTGTCTGGATCTCTTTTGCACTTGGTTCACCAGGAATATTAGTTAGGTAGGACTTCAGGTTCTTCTTCATTGTGCCATGTTTTATATAACTATAATCACCGGTTTCTGTAAGATCACTGAAGTTAAGCTATATTGAGCCTGCCCAGTAGTAAATGGGGAATGAAATGCTCTATGAACATAATACAACTTCAAATTAAAATTAGCCTACAAATCAATCAAAACATACGATTTCAGCATGAAATGACCTTACAATGGTTAGCATGCCAAAACAGCAATCAACAACAACAACATTGCACAACTCCCCCACCCCCTCTATCTGTCCTTCCGTATATATTTGTCACTTCTGTATCCGAAATGTCTTATTACTCTTTGGGGGATAGTTACAGTCTGAAATAGAATGTGGGCTGTGCAGTTAAAATGACTAAAAGAAAATAACTTGATTGCCAAGTAATTCAAAACGACGCCTCTCTTCCTTTCTCCATTGCTAATGCTGTGCGAGTCAGTATTTGACAATAGACTCTATAATAACAATGCGCAAAAATAACTCGTCTTTCTGTTTAAACAAGTCAGTTCTCCATTGCAATCATAACCCCATTTCTTTTTTTTTCTTTCTTTTTTTTTTTTTAAGAAATAAGTTTTAAAAATCGATACTCAAATATTGGAAATCCCAGTGCATTTTGATAACAAACATTTTCTGTGTGATATTTTTATTCTATTTCTTACCTAAAATATAATCATGTGCCGCCATCTTGTTTGGCTTTTTATTAGACTCCAACATAGTGGTGCACATTGAGAAGATGATATAAACATACAGTATTTTCTCACTCCAGGCCAGAGTGAACTTAGCAACTAAGGGGTTTCTCTGCACTCTCCAAATCACCCATATTAAAGCTTTTTTTTTTCTTTTTTTTAATTCCATTTTCACCCCAAACAAGGCACAGTGCTACTTTGAAGTAGGAGGCTACTATTGGGGACATAATTTGCGGGGATATTATGAAGGGAGATGAGCAGCAAGATGTCTGTTCACATTACACTTGAACTTCTGCATGTCAGTACAGCTAGGAAAACAGAATCCCGGAAGGGAGTTCCAAAGTCTAGCAGTTCTGCGGAAGAAACTAATGAAGTAGAAGGCTTTCTTACACCTAGGGATCTCTACTATGTAGGGGTGGGATTTAGCTGCTTGCCAGGTTTGTTGGGGGTATTTACGTCGAGGGGGTAAAAGTGCTTGTCGTTCGTCAGAGCATTCATCATTAAAATACTTGTAGAACAGGCAGAAGGATGCAACATTTCGTTGATGGGACAGAGGTTGAAGCTTGGATGACAATTCAGACCCTATCAGGTTGGTGACTCTCTTTTGAACCTTGTACAGGAGCGAGAGACTAGTAACAAATGCACCAGCCCAAATGTGACAACAGTACTCCATACATGGGCGAATGGTAGCCTTGTAGAGGTACAGGATACTATCAGGCTTAAGTAACTTTCTAGCACGGTAGAGAGAGCCCACCTTCTTTGCAGCTCCATCACGAAATGTACTATCAATCCAGGCCCGAGTGAGCCTGGGAGTGATGGCAACTAAAATAGAGTAGAGAAAGACTAGCAAAGTCTTTTATGTGAGAAAGGGGGTGTAAAGAACAGAAAAGATCTCAGCCACTAGATTCAGAAATTGATTTTGTAGTCAAGAAAGCATGCAGTACTTCATCTTAATGCATATCTGAATCATATATAAGTAAAGGGTTTAATCAGAAGTCAGATACATTCTGGAATACAAGTATGATCCAACGATTTTTTTTCTGCAAAATTAGCAACTGATAAGACTTCCATTTTACAAAAAATAATATTTTTACGTATTAGGTGTTCACTTGCATAAAGTTTTGTCGCTTAAAACCAAAGTTACTTACCTTTGGCAAATATTTAATACTAGCCTGGGTGCCCGGCGTTGCCCGGGTGTTTGGAGGTGTGTGTTGAGAAAAAAAAATAAAAAATTGGTAGTAGGCAAGCAGGCTCGATCTGTACCGGTGAAGGAGGAAAAGAATGTGGAAAAAAAGTGACGCCTTTGCCATTAATCAATCACAAAACCGGAAGTGGTGAATGTTAAAATTAAGGTTAGTCAATCGAAAAGAGTGGATGGCTTGCGAAAATATATGTGAAAAAAGAGACCCTGCCTTGTGTGCCCAGTTGAGAGTGAAAGAATTAATGCTTTTGGACAATTTTTCGTATTTGTCTTCAAAGTTTGAGGTTTAAAACGATACTGATTTCGTCACGTTCCAAAGCGTTTGTCATAAGTTTTAGGCAGACATACAAACTTACATACATACATTTAAACAGACAGGTGAGATTTATATTATAGATTAGGAAATAATTTATGTATGCTAAAAATTAGAGGAAAAAAATTTTGATCTTTGTGGCGAAACGTGTTAACAAATGCAATGGACAGCTTGTCTATAGCAATGAGTTTGAGTTAATTCCAAATTTAAAATAAATCTCCTTCAAAAATTTCAAGTACCGTTTAAAAAAAACAAAAAAAACATAATTTTGGTTTCATTTCATCATGTATTTCATTTTTTTTTTTTTTGTAAGCGTTCGTAAAGAATGTTCAAAGTAGTAAGACGCATGAACTAACAAAAGATGACTGAAACAATATGAATTGTAATTTAATGTTTTATTCTTGTGCTAACAATTCGTGTCGTTATCCCTTTTTTTTTTTTTTTTTTTTTTCATGTACTGTTCATTACCGTGAAAGTTTAACCTGTGTCAATGTACATTCACTTATGTCGTTCCTGGTGTTCTAATATATTTATATTTGTATTTCATGTTATGTTCACTATTATCTGAAGGGGATACTACTGCGCACGGTTTTTAGTATTCTGTTGTATCAATACTCTAATATCAACTGGAAAACTCTTTGTTCTTTGTTAGCAATCTCTTTCTTTTATCGTTTGACTCATTGGTCTAGTGGTCTTTTTTTCTTTCTTTTTTTTTTTACATAGGAATCACCACTTATCAAGGCCCGGAGGCCACTCGAGGATAAGAGTTCATGTGTACACATTAGTCAATGTGATTATAGCATAGTAAACATAAGTAGTGGAAATTTTGTAAATTGGATTGCTTAGGGGGGGGGCGGTTCATCAAGAACTTGTTTACATTGGACTTGAAGACAATCAGATTGAAGTCAGCTGGAAAGCAGGCAAACGGAAGAGAATTCCACAGGCGTGCAGTTCTAAGAAAGCTTTGTTCATGGAATCTACGTTTAGGTTTAGGCACAGATAAAGAGTGTGGAAAATTGTTGATACTGGTTTTGGCTATACGAGTGTTTTTTGTGAAAGTGTGGTGAGGAGGGTACCATAGATTGAAGTTCAGATGAGCACTTGCCATGAAAATAATGATAAAGCAGAGACAGGCTCGCAACGTCTCTTCTGTGGGAAAGCGGATCAAAGTGCTGTTTTGATACCTCGCTGCAATACAACTTCCTATTCCAGTAGCATCTTTCCAAGAACTGCAGGTTTGTGGAACTCTCTTCCGTTTTCCTCTTACCTATACCTTTGGTCTCTTCAAGACAAAGTCTAATAGACAACTTCTGTTTTTGTAATAATCATCTTCCATTCTTGTTAGCTCCTTACATCAAGTGGTTTCATACCTTGTCTGGAGCGATTTCCATTTAAAAAAAAAAAATTTAAATAAAATCTTGAGGTTACCAAACTCGTTTCAATAAATTGTGCAGAAAAGGTTTGTCTAATTAACATTATCTTAAGGTTTATTGCAATCCATTCAAGCGACTCGGTTTTACGGACGTCTTTGTAAATATGCGTTCTAAATAAATTCCGCTTGCCGTTTTTCTGTAAGTATTGCTTTTTAGAAAGTAAAAAAAGGAAAGGAAAGAGAATGAAAAGGTGAAACTAGACGAGTAGAGAATCATACAATTTCTCACCACGAAATCGAAAAAAAATCAGGACATTTTGGAGTATTGGAATCGTAAAAATTTGTAATGAGTAACCGATTCCAAAAACGATTTTTTAATATATAAAGTCCTGTTGCTGGTACTAATGATAAAATAATAAGTATTTATCAATTTTAAATTATCAGTAAAAATAAATTTATAGATTATAACAAATTCAGTTAAAAATAGTACCAGTAGAAAAACGTTATAATTGAAAAATACAGATGGAAATCTCATAATAAGTGTATCAAAATCTTAGATACAATACAAAAACGAAAAATCATTAAGAAATTTTTCAAATTAAAAAGGAAATTATATCTACATTTAAAAATAGATGAGGACTCTCTGCTCAGTCCTGTCAGCTCCAAAAAAAAAAATGAAATTCTACCTTTTTAGGCGATTTTAGAATCAAAATCTGTAAGTCATATTGTGTTGGAATCGGAGGGAAAAATATTGAAATCGTCCCATCACTAGTTGTTGTGTGCGTGGATTTCAGTAGTAGCAAACATAATTGCATTTCGTTGTAGTAATTGAAACAAAAACATATTTTTTGCTCTTGGCTTTATTTCATATTGTTTATGTGTGACCAGTTTATGCACGAGACGCATAAGAAAATGAAGATGGGTGAGAACTCAGATGTGGAGAAAGTATTTTTGAATGCTGAAATTATACAGATGGTTCAGAAATTTTGTTACCTTGACGATACCATTGAAGCGCACGGATGAGCAGGTGTTTATGTGATTGCAAAATATACAAGCGGATGGAGTAAGTTCAAGGAACTTCAGTTATCATTAACCAGCAGAGTGTTACCTCGATCGGCCGAGGGAAGCATCTATCGGTCATGTGTACAGAAATGAAACGTGACGAATGAGGTTTGAGGAAATACATTGCATGGAGAGGAATAATATGATAACAATACGATGGATGTGTAATGTGAATTTTAAAGTCAGGCTTAGATCTGATGACCTCAGAGGAAGAGAGTATAGAGAGATATGTAGAGATCAAAAGGTTTTGAAGATATGGCCTCGTTGAAAGAATAGATGAGAGTTCTTGGATGAGTAAATGTAGACCAGTTGAGGTATCAAGTTCAGTTCACAAGGTCAAGATCCCCCCCCCCCCAAAAAAAAAACATAAGAGGAAGTATAAGAATGAATAGTAGAGAAAGAAAGATAAAGGACTGGCCAAAGATACGTTGGTTTGGAAGTCAATTTCTTAAAACCATTCAACACATATCTACACGTGAAACAAAGGTTAAACTGAATATAATGATGAAGTTTATAATAAAGTATGAAGATATTTTATTCACATATGATTAGTAGTCTAATACTCAGTTTCTCGTCTACTCCATCAGTCCATCTCTGGTGCTATCAGATCAGGCTGTCTGAAAAAATCGGCTTCTTGACTTTTTTTTCCTATCCCTTTACAAAACTCAATCATGTTCTGCAAAGCCAAAAACAAATTTCCTCTACAAAACAACCAAACTGAATACCATGCATAAATATTTAAAGATATAAATAACTTGAAGCATGAAACCTTTTTGTCCAAAATTACCGGATTTGGCATTAAATAACCAGAAAAAGGTTGATAGGTCGTAAAATATAACAGCCAAACCAACAACCATCAATCTATTCCTTAAGGGAGAGGGAGCAGATTTATGAAACACGTCTGTTCTGTTTGGAGTTCAACACTCAAGAGAACATTCTTGGCTTGTCTCAATCCCACCCCACCCACGATTTTCTGTTTTTTACGTTTCTTCTTCAGACATGTAAACTTAATTCCTAACCTTAATTTCTAGTAGAAAAATCACCTACATAATATGATTTCAAAATGGAACTCTCCTATCTGCATCAGTCATACATCTGACGAGTAATATTGCTGCATGAATGGTAAGCCCTGGTTCACAGAATGAACAAAGAGTGAAAATATATACTCATCGTTCTCAAATATTTTCCTCATGGTGGTACCAAAGGCAACAGCCAAATTGATTCTTAAATTTCTTGGAAAATATTTCATCATTTTTTTGTCAAGTTCAGAGCGTCATATCTTTTTCGAGTGAGAAATGTGAGGCAGATGACATTCAGATCCGAGAAGGGATTCCAATTTTGGAAAAGAAAAAAAAATGGTTGATTCTACAGTGTTGCCTACTTAAAAGAAACTCGAGTAATAGGCTTTTCTTCTTTATGTTTTCATAAGTGCTACCAGATCAAGCTGTCTGAGATATCAGCTTCCTGACTTATATGCACCAAACACTGATGTCATTGTTTTTCTTTTCCTTTTGCAAAATTCAGTAATGTTCTGCAAAACTAAAAACACAAAAACAACAATTTTTCCCTCTCTCTTTTTTTTTTCCTTTTATTTTTCTGTCATCTTCTTTTTTTCCTGGTTCTATCAGATTAGGCTGCCTGAATATACCGGCTTTCTGGCCTAAAATGCACCAAATATTAATGTTATTTTCCCCCTTTTTTCTTTGCAAAACTTAATCATGCTCTGCAAAGTCAAAAACAAAAATAAATTTCCCCTACAAAACAACCAATCAACCACCATGAATAAATATTTGAAGGTATTATGATCCTGAAGCATACAAGCTTTTTCCAAAATTAATAACCTGAGAAATGTTGATATGCTATAAAAAAACAAACCAAACACCATGAATATATATTTAAAGTTATAAATAACTTGAAGCATAAGACCTTTTTTTTTTCTCCAAATTACTTTAATCTGCATTAAATAACCCAAAATGGGTTGGTATGGTGTAAAACAAAAACAACCAGACCAAACACCATGAATATATATTTAAAGGGTACTCATGCACTTATTGATCTGTGCTGAAATAATAATGTTATTATTTAAAAAGCCATTCTTAACATGGGGAGGGGGGTGTTTTGTGCCTATTCTGTACTTTAACCTTACAATTGAATAAAAAAACATATCATAAAACTTTAATAAAACTTAGAAATACGATTTAAAAAATAGCGCGGATCAGTAAGTGCATTAGCACCGTTTAAAGATATAAACAACTTGAAGCATAAAAACTTCTTTTTCCAAAATAATAGGATTCGGCATTAAATAATCCGAAAAGGGTTGATATGCCGTAAAACAAAACAATACAGCCTGTTTCATGCCTTTTCCTAACTAGACTTTGAATACAATGCTCAGCTTTGTTGAGTCAAACAACACCCAAAAAAACTTTGTTGAGTCAAACAACATCCAAAAAAACTTTGTTGAGTCAAACAACATCCAAAAAAAACTTTTTTGAGTCAAACAACATCCAAAAAAAACTTTGAATCGACAAGCAACGCATTCAGCATTCAAAACACAAAATATTGTATCTGAGAGATCGGGCTACTTTTAAGTGGGACATTTTTTGCCAGAAAGGAAATCGTTTATTTCATATGCAATGACCAACAGTGTTTAGAGATTATCTGTCTCTCACTTTCTTTTCCTCATAAGAACTGAAGTTGTAGTTAGAGTTGGGATGATTAATTGAAATCGGGAATAAAAAAATCAGAACTTATTAAGATATCGGAATTGGAAACATGTAAGTCTAATATCCGATTTCAAAAACAATTGTTTTGTATTGTTTTTGTTTGTTTTTTGTTTTTGTAGTCTTTTTTTAACTTAATTTTCTATTGCTGGTACAAGTAATAAAATGATAATATTTGTTAAGTTTAACATTTTTGTGGAAATTGCTCCAGACAAGGCATGAAGCCACTTGATGTAGAGCTAAAAATTAAAAAAAAATACTTCAATGTGAAAAAAAACATCCAACGATAAGTGTTAGATAGATTCTGGTCCAGAATTTGTTAGTTCTTCCCTCTTTGTTAGAAACATCGCTCATGGAATGCAAGGACTGAATGACAAATTAAGGGAAACGAGGAAAGTAAACCCAACTATTAATAAACTAAAATTTATAGATTATAACAATAATTTAGGTAGAAATAGCACAAAAAAATGGCACAAGTGGATGAATAGGAAAAAAAATGGCACAAGTGAGAAATATAGATAAAAATTTGTTTACTTTGTATGCAATGACCCAATTATTGTGTGTGTGTGTGTGTGTGTGTGTGTGTGTGTGCGTGTGCGTGTGTGTGTGTGTGTAAGGTTATTCTTCGAATGATGTCATAATTTTTGGCCAGAGGAAATTGTCTAATCTTTGTGTTTCAACTAAGCAATTTTGTTCAACAAATGTTTTCTTAAGTTGATAAACACTTGCCATATGTGGCAGTCTTAGTTATTTTAATGTTTGTCTTTTTAATTCCTCATTCTTCAACGTCGCTTATCCACCCTCTTTCTTATACAGAATGTACGTGTGTATGTGTCCGTTGGAAGAATTTGTTTGGAAATATTTATAAATCAATTTCCTTGTTGGCACATCAAAGGAAAGAGTTATGTACACTCGAGCGCGCACACACACGTCTCTATCTCTATCTCTACAATTATATAAATGCAACTTTGTCTGTGCGTGTGTGAGTTCGTTCCTTATAGACTCTAAAATGACTGAACAGATTTTCTTTAAAATTTACAGAACTTTAATGTATAAGTTTGGGAGTGATCTTAGTTAAGTTTGGTCTCAGAATACCCGCGATAATTACCGATAATCGAAACCGTTATTTTAATTTATCTATCATCGGTAAAGCCATTTTCTCCATGTTGTCGCTTAGCAACAATGATAGAACAACAGGCCGTGAAAATTCTACTGTGAGTAAGTTGATGGCGTGTTTTCTTTTTTTTGTTTTTTTTTTTGTTTTGCATGTCTGTAAGTTCAAACTACGCACGTAAATTTCTTAATTTTTTTTTCATTAACTGCAAAGAATTTTATAAGACTTGAAAATTTATGGTTTTTATTTGTTTTTGTTTTTTTTGTTTTTTGTTTTTTTTTTGCATGACGTGGTCTGTAGGTTCAAATCCCGCACATAAATTTCTTAATTTTTTTTTTTTTTCATTAATTGGAAAGAAGTTTATATAAAATAGTCTAATAAAAGAAACAGTAGGTTTTCTAGAGTTCAATGTAGAATAACATATATTTTGGACTAAGTTACTGCATGGAGGCATGTGAAACTTCCTCCCGGGTGATTTCACGGATTTCGATGACAATAAAAATATAGGAGTGTGAAATATTCGTTGATCATTATTCAATCCCGGGCAACGTCGGGTCTCCCTGTTAGTATATATATAAATGAAAAAAAAAGTCTATATTCCAAATTTCATGATGTTGTCCATCTTACTGCTAATATTTTTAAGCATGTTGAAACGTTCAGTTCTTGACAACACCTGTTTCGTAGTGCAGAATAATTCATGTAATTATTATGTCAATTTTTTTAATTTATTCCGCCCTTAACTCATCAGAAGAATAGAAACTCATCAACTTAAAAAAAAAATAAAGGAACATGGACATGATTACAAATCCAAAAATCAGAATTAAAATTGCAATTGTGTTTTCTTTTAGTTACACCACCTTTGAATTTTTTCAGAACACAATTGCAATTTCACTTCTGATTTTCGGATTTTGATTAAAAAATAAATGCATAGATGTTGGGGATATTTTTGTGTGTACTATCGTATAGACTAGGGCTTCTCAATCGGGGTCCACATGGATTTCAGGGGTCCATGGAATATTTCTGGGGGTCCACAAGCAAAACATAACAAAACTTATTATCATTATTATCATCATAATTATTATACTTGTTGCAGAATACTTTATTTGCATTAAATTAGTTTTCATTTAAAAATAAAGCTTAATTATATAATATTTCTTTGATTATTAAAACCTCAAAATTTATATTAGTGAAAAATAGAAGATTGTCTTATGACCAAGATAAAAAGAAGGGAGCAGGGGTCCATGAGTAAAAAAAGGTTGAGAACTACTGAGACGATACAACACACATGCACGCACGAAAGGATCTATGGATATCCGTAAATAATAAAATTATTTGTTGTTTAAGCTTTACTCTTCTAGATCTGCTGTGTTCTGCCTATGCAGATGGACGGTCATTCACTATGGAGAAGTTGTATTTCAAACATCAAATTGTGCTAGTATGAATGGAGACCAGTCAAGGATGCCACAAGTACACCGTCTCAGAGAGGTACTCCTCGACAATCTTTCTTTTTTTTTTGTTTTTAACAAGGTGATCACCACTTATCAAGGCCCGGAAGCCACTCAGGGATAAGAGTTATTGCATGTACAGTACGTTAGTGTGGGGATTTAATAAACATGTCTACTTAAGGGGGCGGTTCATCAGAAATTTGTTTACGTTGGGCTTGAAGACATCCAGGTTGTAGTCAGGTGGGAAGCAACAGAGTTCCACAGGCGTGCAGTTCTAAGAAAGAAGCTTTGTTCATGGAATCTACGTTTTGATTTAGGCACAGATAAAGAGTGGGGAAAATTTGGGACAGTGGTTTCAGCTAGACGGGTGTTTTTCGTAAAAGATTTGCGAGACGGGACTAGAGATTGGAGCTCAGACGAGCACCTTCCATGGAAATAACGATAAAACAAAGATAGGCTCGCAACGTCTCTTCTGTGGGAGAAAGGTTGCAGGGAAGAGAAAAGGGCATTCCCCACTAAGCCACGAAGTCTATTTTGTACTCTGTCAAGGCAGGATAGGCTGTTTTTAGCAGCTCCTGCCCAGATATGTTGACGTTTAGCATAATTGAAAAAACTCAATACATGTCTGTTTCTTTTTCTTTCTTTCTTTCTTTCTTTCTTAATCTGTTAAATAATTATTTTTTGTTTGCTTTTTTTTCAGATTAGCTACCCAAGCATGGATATCATATCGGCCTATGTGTTAAATGGGCCTTTGTATGAAATCCATCAAGTCCCCGTTGATTTCCACGAGAAGTACATTCTGACTGGATACCGCGCTCCCAAAAGCACCTTTTTGCAGTGCATTTTCAGTGTCTTCTGTCGCACCAATGAAACCGGAAACTTCTGGACACACTTCCTACCATCATGTTATTTCATGTACATAATATACGATGATAAAACAACGTACGATATCTACTGCTGGCCATTTCTCTCCTACCTCTTAGCCTGCGTGCTCTTCCCATTAGCCAGTTCTATGGCCCACATGTTTTTTGCACTCTCTGAGAATGCCAGACATATTTGCTTCTTTATCGACTATGGTGCACTTAGCTTATTTAGCATCGGTAGTGCCATTGCTTACCGGGCCTATGTCTTTCCAGATTTCCTGGAAGAGACTTGGCTCGGAAAGTGGTACCTGCCATTAGCCTTCTTTGGAGCACTGACGTCGACATTCTTCTCCTGTCTTTCACGTTTCATGAAAACCTGTCACACGCAGCAGCTTTTGCGGATCAGTGCCTTCTCGGCGCCATACTTCTTCGACAACTTCCCGGTTGTGCTCTGGCTTGTCTTCTGCGACTCTGAACCGTGCCATAAGTCGAAATTCTATCACATAGCACAGTTCATGTGTTGCTTTATGGCCGCCTTCCTGTACGTCTCTCACTTTCCGGAACGACTGCAGCCTGGACGCTTCGACATCTGGGGACACAGCCACCAGTTTTTTCATATCTGCGCCATATTGGCGACGCTGTTTCAAATGTACGCCATCCAAATTGATATGAATATACGGCGGCCAAATATTATTAAACGCTCATACTATCAGTATTTTTCTTACAGTGTTATCATCATGCTGGCTGTGTTTCTCACGAATGCTTTGATTATTATTTTATATTCATATATGTTGAAGCCAGAACCGAAGAAGAAAACGGAATGATGCGTTACTTTTGTTTTTATTGCAGATATTTTAAAAGATAAAATTCGCAACCCATAAAAAAACACTTTTGTAACAAAAAATATTTTTATATAATCTTCCGAGAAGTTTAAATTCTGGCATTATTTTCCATAGATACATTAATACATATATAAAAAAAGAGAAGAGAGAGGATATATATATATATATATATATATATATATATATATATATATATATATATATATATATATATATATATATATATATTTATATAAAATGGGTTAATAAATTCCAACGAAAGAAAGATGTATATTTAAATAAGGGAGTAGTCACCAACAATGTGTATTTTTTAACATTATTTTATTATTCCGTGTCTTGGTTTTTCATTGAGAATTATGTTTGGATCATTGTAATAATGTTTTTAAGTTATTGAAATCGTTTACGTACGTTTCAGACGGTCTGATGCGTCCTCGTCAGAAATTATTTTCTGACGAGGACGCATCAGACCGTCTGAAACGTACGTAAACGATTTCAATAACTTAAAAACATTATTACAATGATCCAAACATAATTCTCAATGAAAAACCAAGACACGGAATAATAAAATAATGTTAAAAAATACACATTGTTGGTGACTACTCCCTTATTTAAATATATATATATATATATATATATATATATATATATATATATATATATATATATATATATATATGTGTGTGATGGGACAATTCCAATATTTTTCCCAATTCCGATAGAATTCCCGATTTTGATACAATTACCGGTTTCGATTCTTTATAAATCTCTAAGTATTTAACTACAGAGTTGTTATTTTCCCCGATTAACGTAAAAACACATGTTAAATGTGCATATATTTTCCTAAACGTAAAAATATATTTGTGAAGGATGATCTAGCGATTTATTTCTACTGGTAGTTTAGAATTAATAAATATTTATTATTTCATCATTATTACCAGCAATGGAAGATTTTGCTTTAAAGAAAATTAAATTAAAAAGGCAATTAAAAGAGTCGTTTAGGCATCAGAAAATAGACACAAATTTTTCCGATTCCAATACCCCCAAATGTTTCGATTTTTCCGAGTCTCAATTCCGATTCTGATTAATTGTCCCAACATTCATATATATATATATATATATATATATATATATATATATATATATATATAGTAGTTTCAACGTACACCTCTAAACTCCTAAGTTGCGGATGTACGCTTTTTGTTTGTGCATTGAATGCCTTATCCGTGTACATCTCAGTGCAGAGGGGAACAAAGATAGGGCATTCTCTATTTTACGCAGAACACGTTCAACGGCACATTTAAAAATTCTTGAAGTAGTTGCTATCAATTTTCGACAATTATCTCTACGCAAACAAAAAAAATCATGCACCCACAACGAGTTTATGGGTGTTCGTTGAACGTGTGTGTGTGTGTGTGTGTGTGTGTGTGTGTGTGTGTGTGTGTGTGTCCTCTTCTTTTTCTCTTTCCTCTCGCTTTCTCTCTCTCCTTCTTTGATATTTACGTTTAATGATCCCTCTCACTCACTTCTCTATCTCTCTTTGATATTTACAATTAGCATATATATTTACACACACACACACACACACACACACACACACACACACACATATATATTATCATTATTAATCATCAAATGTTCAAGATTTAAGCTCTATGAATTTTTATTTAAAAAAATTTTTAAACCATAGAGCATATATCAATAAGCAATAGAATGCTAGATTTTAAAGACCATTTCTTTATTCACCTATCAAAACATGCATGCACTTGACGACCCGCTTCGTTTAAACGTTAATAACCAAATGCATAGATGTATGTACATCTTGAATTTTCTTGACATGAAACTCTTCAGAAGTCCACAACTCGTGCCCGGAAACATCAAAAGAAAAAAAAAACAACAACAAAAAACAAACAAACAAACAAACAAAACAATGCTCACATTGTTAGATCATGCAACTTCTGAAGAATCAAGGATATATATTTCTCCATATTTGGTTGTTCATTTGTAGACGAACCGGACCGTCAAGCATATAGAATATTTGTAAAGAACTAGTCACGGTAATCTAGAATTCTATTGTTCATATGTGTGTGTGTGTGTGTGTGTGTGTGTGTGTGTGTTATAAACTCAAGCTTGCTATGCTTCTGGCTATTCAAAGACGTTTGCCGTATATTAATAACAATTTGAAATCATGAATATTGCAAATTGTATGCGCTCAGGCATTCCCAGACCAATGGCTCTAGCATAAAGGAACATTTATTGGAAACTAAGTCCTGCGACAAAGATTACAGTGACGAGGCGTTTCCTTTGCTGCACAGAGCATGGTCTAAGTCGCAATTGTTGATATGTGGTGATCATCTTTGCGTGGACAAATAGAATATTCACACAACTTTGAGTTAGGGTGAATTTCTCTCTCTCTCTCTCTCTCTCTCTCTCTCTCTCTCTCTCTCTCTCTCTCTCTCTCTCTCTCATATATATATACACAGGGTGTCCCAAAAAGATGTATACACACTCCTAAACTATTTTTGCACTTCAACAGCGTGTTCATGCTCCCAGTAACATTTCAGAATGAATTTTTTTAAAGGTTAGCCTGGCTGCCATCATTAAGATCGGTGAGTTTAATCTGCAAAGAAAAGAAAACAAACAAACATCTGGTTTAAAATTATTCAGTGTGTATACACCTTTTTGGGTCACCCTCTCTCTCTCTCTATATATATATATATATATATATATATATATATATATATATATATATATATATATATATATATATATATATACTAGCATTTCAGCCCGGCTTTGCCCGGGTGTTTTGAGGTGTACGCTTAGCAAAACAAAAAAAAAGTCAATTTTTTTTAATTTGACCCCTATTATGACCCCTTAAAATTTATAGTTTCGGGCTCAAATCACTTTATTAAGTTAGATCCAGGTTCAAGGAACCTATATCTAAAATTTCAAGTGTCTAGACCCAAAATTGTCGGAGGAGTTTGGTAGAATTCGTAAAGGTCAAATCGTTGAAATCTGACCCCTTAAGAGCCAAATTTCTGGCTGACACCCGTCACATCGATTTTCCCAAATCTCAGTACCCGGTATTTCAAATTTCGAGTCTATAGACTAAAAATTGACAGAGTTATTGCGTAGGGAAATGTACACAGACAGACAGACAGAGAGACAGACAGACAGACACGTTCACTTTTATAGATATATAGATGTTTTATTTTTTATTACCGTATCTTTCTGTTAAGTTACATTATGGTTTCAGCTACTCGGCCGTTTTTTTGTTTTTTTTTTGCCGTTTGTAGCGTCCTCAGACTTCTGTAAAAGTCTGCGGATGCTACAGACGGCCAAAAAAACGGCAGAGTAGCCGAAACCATAATGTAACTTAACAGACAGATACGGTAATAAAAAATAAAACGCATATTTGCTCTACAAGAGTATTGAGCACTTTCTTCAGTTATTATTAATTACCATCTCCACTAAATATATATATATATATATATAAATTTAAAGGGGGATAGAACAGTAGTCTAAAGAGCAGAGTGTATTTTAATGTGATAGTAAAATTACTAATTTAATTAAAATACAAGAAAAGTACAGTGCTCGTTGTAATGCAGATATATAATAAGCTCGGTAGGCAAATATCATAGAGCTACTTTAATATTTAGTAATGTGATTGATAATTTAAAAGTAAAATTAAAAATCTGTTTCATAAGAAGGACCACAACAAAGTCAATAATTTGTACGATCGTTTCGGAAGCGATGTTTTTATTGTGATAGACATTAAGTCATGGACAATAATTTTGACATATAGTTTTTTTTTAAAACAAAGTCTCCTCATCAGCAAAAGTATTGGGTGGGGGTTATATTTATAAAAGACACCATAAGAAATCTAGCATTTTTTTTTAAAGTAAGGCAGATGTATCTTTTAATTGTTCGCCTTTTGAAGACCGTAATTATCGTCAAAGCATTAATTTGGATGTTGATTTGTAGCTTATAAATACTTCTGCCTTACTTAAAAAATGCTAGGTTTATTTATGGTGTCTTTTATATATATAAAAAACCCACCCAATACTTTTGCTGATGAGGACACTTTGTTTCAAAAAAAAACTATATGTCAAAATTATTGTCCATGATTTAATGTCTATCACAATAAAAACATCGTTTCCAAAACGATCGTACAAATTATTGACTTTGTTGTTGTTCCTTCTTATGAAACGGATTTTTAATTTTTAATTTGAATTTGAATTTTCAATTATCAATCACATTACTAAATATATATATATATATATATATATATATATATATATATATATATATACACACACACACACACACACACACACACACACACACAGGGTGTCCAAAAAAGGTGTATACACACTTTAAATGAGAGAGAGAGAGAGAGAGAGAGAGAGAGAGAGAGAGAGAGAGAGAGAGAGAGAGAGAGAGAGAGATTATTCTCCATTTATTTACAAATGAATTGTTTCTATAAGAAATCTCTAAGCTGCCATGTTGGAAATTTTTTCTGAAGTTTTAACGTTCTTCGTAGGGGTGCGAGTAGGAAAAGAAAAAACTGATTCTGTCGCTAAAGTTTTTTTTTAGAAAATGTTATTTATTAGGTAAAATAAACCAAGACGAATTTTAATCCAAATTCGACAAGTAAATAAGTTCGACAGAAGTCGATATAGGCTTACAATCAAATTACTTGCAACAGATCCACCGACGTCAAATCCAGTTTGTGGCTATCAGATTAATTAGTTGTCCGACCCATAGAATGGGACTTTTTTTTTTCCTATACATTGTGTGCGTGTGTTTTTTTGTTTTGTTTTTTGCTCATCAGAATGATCCTTCTGTGAGAGCCACAAACGGAATATGCAGAAAATTCTGTCGCATATGAAACCGTATGAAACATTTTTTATGGAGTTTAAAATGAAGTAAGCGACCGCCATGGTTTTTTCTTTTTTCTTCCTCTTTTTCTTATTCTTCTTCCCTAGGAATTCTCACACAGGTAATCATCAGAGACTACTCACGGACAACAATCTGTGGTGTTCCCTAGAGTCTGAGTGGCAATTTGTCTCCCTAGATTTTCAATATTGTCCACCTCTTTCGATAACCTTTGCAAATGAATTTGCGTTATCACAACAGCCGCTTACCATTGATTTCTCACTGGTAACGACGACACGAGACAAGGTAAACAAAATAATGACAATATTGAAAGATTTCAATAATTTTCAAAACAATTTTTTTTTTCCTTTTTTTTCTAAATTATAAAATAATTGAAAATTATTGAAATCTTACAATATTGCATACAATTCCTTGCATTCTAATATTTGTTTGCTTGGAATCATAAGGGATCAAATTTTTGAAAACGAAAACTGAAACGAGGTCAAACAATCAGTCAGCTACTAATGTTTTTTTTTTTCTTGTTTTGTTTCTTTTTTTTTCTATCAATTGCCAAAGTTTTTCCATGAATAAGTGAAAAAAAGAGAGGGGGACAGTCACAGGGGGAGAGAAGGGGGAGGATAAAGATGTAACGTGACTGAGGATGTGTAGAGGAAGAAAGAGAAATTTTTAACTCCTCTATTTTCTTATCTTAGACCCAAACCCCACTATTGACCCTGCTAGTTATTTTAGAAATGTGTTGAATTTAAGAGCAAATTACTTGTTTTTTTATAAAGTGTGTAAATGGCAAAATCATATTCACACTTAACAAAACAAAAAAAGCAAAAATTATCAAGGGAGATAACTATTAAAATCTTATTTATAATTTGGCTAACAAAACGAACATCGTCATAGTAAGCTTTTCACAATGTTACATTTGATGTTTTCTTTTGTTTTTCTATTTTATATAAAAAGTCTCATGTTGCATACTTACTATAACTAAATCGAAGAGGACATAAAGGGAAATAATTCTATTCAGAGGATCAGCCTGACCTGAGTTATGTTGTTCCAACCAGCCTAGAATACGTCTACACAACAATGAATCTGATAGCTTGAGTCATTTTTGAGTTGGTTACCTAACTTCTGTCAGGCTGAGGTATGGTTATGTACAGTTCTGGGAGGTTCACCCTCCCAGGCTTTACTTTCTTTCTTTGAGAAAGTTTATTGCTTATCTCTGAGATGCCCCTACTGGAGAAAGGCAATGGGGCTGCTCGAGCACTTTTTGTAATCAGAACAATGTGTACTGGCTTTTTTTATCGCAACTTTCCAACTTTGTATCTCATCTTTCCCAGGTGGGAGAGAGGTAAATGCCTACTCTATTCAAAATACCCCACAATGAGATAAACCTTACCACCTAATATTTTTTTTACAAAATGGAAGAAAAAAATAAATTATCTACATTTTTAATGCCTACAATGTTATCTCCCTTGCGGCAATTTTATGAACATAGATATTTCCCTTTGTTTCCTCCTTAGTTTGTTTATATCAACCATCTTAAAAATCCAAAATGGCAAGATGTTTTTTCAGTGTTTAGCTTGAACAATTTTACCTGTTATAACTTTTTTTTTTTTCAACAAAAGCATTTAATATAATACTAGATGTACGCATGAGTTCTTAAGTCACAAACATTCTTTATTCTATTTTGATTTGATGTGAAAATTCATAAACTGTGATATATCTGTTAACGAAATACCGAGGCCTTACATACAACATGAAAAGAAGCTTGAATATTAGGAGAATCTTAGGAAAATCTTCATTTTAGTAATCATAGGAGCAACTGAACTAATGAAAAAGAATTTCGAAAACTATCTTGCAAATATACCCGGTGAACCAAATGCAGGAGAGATACAAACAATTGCATTTAAAGGGATAGTTAGAATCTTAAAATGATCTCTCGGTTGGAATGTATGAGATAGCAGGTGAATGTCTGACATCCTACCAGATGCCCCATCCCCAGCACTAGGAGTTTTCATACAGGTTAACATCAAAGATTTCTCTTTGAGAACAACCTGTGGTGTTCCCTCGAGTCTTAGTGACTACACGACTCTCCAGGTTTCCAGTGCTCTTCACCTTTTTCAATAAACTTTGCAAATGACTTTGTGGTATCACAGCAGTCATGTACCATTGATTTCTCGTTGGTAGCGACTATTAATCTTCACTGGAATTTGGGTGGCAATAAGTATTCTTTGCATTTATCCATCCGGTTAGTGTTCTCCCTCCCCAGTTCTTCCTGCCTCCTCCAGGCCTCATGATTATTTGATGTGGCATTAGCTGAAGTTGTCACCATATTATATATATATATATATATATATATATATATATATATATATATATTGGGGAGGGGTGTCAGTTACCTAAAAAGTTGTTGTCGTTGTTGTTGTTATTATTATTATTATTATTATTATTATTATTATTATTATTAATAATAATAATAATAATGGATTAGTAACGAGGTTTATTATTTTGTCATATACTTTCTATACCTGTATGTTGTATACCTATGCATACATATGTAAATTAGTTTGCAATGCTAAATAAGTCAGCATTTCTCTAAATGTTCACAGTGACATCCAAAATGATTAGAGTGGTTGAATCAATATAGAGTGAGAGGCAAGAGAAATGCATAAATAAATAAAAGAGAGATATGGATGGCTTGTTTAGTTAATTATAAATTGTGAATAATTAAAACAATTAAAACAGAATTTTCTTTTTCGAACATAATTCAGACGATTTATAAAGTATATTCTCGCATGTATCTTGTATGATTGAGATATATAGGAAAGTATATTCTCGCATGTATCTTGTATGATTAAGATATATAGGAAAGTATATCTCGCATGTATCTTGTATGATTAAGATATATAGGAAAAGTCTTAGAGAAACAAACATTGATTGACTCAGCTTTAGTATAATAATATACAGAGGCTCCTTCAGTCTTTGACAGACTATGGATATCCACCATAGGGGTGCCTGCGCATGAAATTTTTGTGGCAGGAGGTGCGCAATCTCCAACCACACCTCTCCTGAGTCAACATTGTTTAATACCAGTGGCAAGTTGAGGTTCAGGACGACTGGAAACAAATGCCAAGATAAGCGGAGAGCACATACAGTGCCTAGAATTCCCAAATTATCACCCATCTGATAGTAACTAGGCTCAACGTTGCTTAACTTTGGTGATCTGACAAGAACCAGTGTGTCAACGCGGTTATGCCGTATAATAATATATACATCTAATCTAATGCTTTAATTTTATACATATTGTTCACCCTGTAACATAGTGTTGACGCACGTATGCAAATGCAGGAGAAATGACGTCATTGATAAGGAAATATAAAGACTTTAAAAAGGAGATCACGTTAAAGATAGGGAAGAACATTCGAGATCACGTGAGAGGAGTGGATGGCGTTCGAGAAGATAATCACATAAGGGACGACACAGTGGTAATGAGAGAACAAGGAAATAAATGTCGTCGTACAAATAAAAAAGCGAGTTGAAGTTCTTTTCTATTCTTTGTCTGCTTTGCGACTGAGTCTACAACATGTTGGTTCCCGGGCAACGTTTCAACCCCAAACAAGACATATTGCTACCTGTACATAAGGGCTACTATTTAGAAACCGTGTTTAGAGGAGATAACCAAGATGTTATTTTACATTATATTTAAACTTCTGCATGTCAGTACAGCCAGAGAAGTAGATTGGAGACTTTTTTGGGGGACCCTGTCCAAGAGGGAAAGACTAGTCGTGAATGCACCAATACAGATGTGGCAACAATACGCCATGCATGGACGAATGGTGGCTTTATAGAGGTACAGGATACTCTCAGGTGTGAGTAATTTTTTAGCTCGGTAGAGGGAAACCATCTTCTTTGCAGCAGCCTTTGCAATATCCTCATTGTATTTGTTCTAGTTCACATAAGCTGTGAATGTTAAGCCGAGAAGTTTGAAAGAAGAGCTCTCAGGTAGGGTGTTAGTGATCATGACAATTAGTGATTGCGAAGGCTTCTTGTAATTGTTGAAGGAAACAAGCTTTCTATTCATGGATGAAGTTTTAGTTTTGTTTTTGTTTTCTTTGTT
This sequence comes from Euprymna scolopes, assembly GCF_053919585.1. Taxonomy (NCBI): domain Eukaryota; kingdom Metazoa; phylum Mollusca; class Cephalopoda; order Sepiida; family Sepiolidae; genus Euprymna; species Euprymna scolopes. Next base: position 72,273,791 of record NC_136516.1, on the reverse strand, counting down.
TTGGTTGTGTGGGGTGTTTTGTCTGTTTACCTGTTATTGTTGTTGTTACTGCTATTATTATTATTATTATTATTTCTATTACTACGAGTATTATTATTATTATTATTATTATTACTAATACTACTACTAATACTACTGCAAGTATCATTATTATAATTATTACTACTACTATTATTACTATTACTATTACTACGCATATTATTATTATCATAATTTATAATTGCTACTATTACTTCTCTAAACCTGGTTGAACCTACTTCTTCCAAATGAGGAAGTTTCATGGGAATATCAATTTCACGGTCAGTTTCCAGTCGTATTGTATTATTATTATTATTATTATGTCTTCATTGTTTCATTTTTTACTACTCCCACCTTGAATATTAAAACTTCACTTTTGATAATAATGTCACTATTTTTTTGTTGTTGTTAAATGAATTCCACCCTGTTTCATATTGAAGCAAACAAAAATGTCTGAGAAATTTTCAAAACTGAAAAATTATTTTTCAAATCAAATAATTTTATCAAATATTTTTGCTAAATCAAAAATAATTCTTTTGATATATGCATTTTTTCCATTTTGTTTTTGGTTTTTTATTTTCTTTGAATTTAAAAAAAATGTTCATAACTTTTTTTTTAATTTGCACCATATAAAAATTCTATTTTGAAAAATTTTCATTTTCTGAAAATATTTTTCCCCCAATTTTACAATAAGGATTGGTGAAATATCTTGCTTATTTTGTTGGTTTTCAAAGTACATTTTGGATGAAATTAATTGTTGATCTAAAATTTTATTTTTAATAATAAAATTCTAATTGGCAGTTTAAATTCTTAAAACTGATCTTTAATTAAAACTTGGAATTTCTGGCAGCCATGCTTGAATTATTTTTTTTAATCACTAGAAGTTTTGACACCAGCCATTATCAGTGATCACCCATTGACACTAACAAATAGAGTTCCCTGAAATCTGAGTGTCAACAAGTCTCCACAATTTCTCAACATTCTCTGCCATTTTGCGGCAACTGTTTATCAGTGATTTATCAAAAAAGCCTCGTCAAAGTTCTAGTACTCCCCAAAACCTTCTTTCTTGGCCTTTCCATCTTTCTTATCCCTTCATGACCATTTTATGCAGTACTAGCCGAGACTGAAGCCATCACATGTGTATGTGTATGCATGTGTTTTTTTGGTCAGGAGTGGGGGGTCAGTTTATAGGATTTCTATCCCTTGGACTATTATTATTTGTACTCACTAGGAGTTCTCACACAGGTCATCGTCAGAGATTACTCATTGACAACAACCAGTTGTGTTCCTTGGAGTCTGAATAACAATAAGTTTCCCTAGATATCCATTATTCTCCACCTCTTTCCAGAACCTTTGTAAATGAATTTGCGTTATCATAATAGTCGCGTGTCATTGACTTCATCAGTAATGACCAATGGCTATCACTGGAATTTGGATGGAAATAAGCCTCCTCAAGTTGTTGTCGCTGACCTCATACGTCGAAATCGATGAGAGTATCATCATAAAAAAAAAGTCTAAAAAGGTGGATTAACAAACATGTCACCTCGGTGGTCAGACTAAAAAGTGAAAAAAGAGGAAATGAACTTTTGAGTCATGTCTTTTATATTTGTGACCATGTGACTAAATCAACGAATGGTTGACCGCCCCATAGTCACGTGGTCTGCAACTCGACTTGACATATTATAAAATTAAATATTAGAAAATTAGACCAACACTGCAAAGTTGATTTTTATCTTTTTTGATTTTTATTTTGCTAAGTCGTAACTTTGCAGTGTTTTATTTATTCATCTTTTTGATTTTGGATAACTGCCAGCTATTGAAATTTTTAATTAAAAAGTAAATTTTGTGAGTTTTTTTATTTAATTTTTATTTAAGATAAAAATACAATTTAAAACTAACAATTCCACTAAATAGGCAAGAGTTTTATTTCCCTCTTGTAAAATTGTACAGATAAATGGGTTTATCAAACTAACAAATGCCAGGTTTTATTACAATTGGGGGGGGGGGCTTTCCGTTCAATGTCTGCCACTACTAATATTTGTACAGATTCATCCAAAAAATAAAAATTAGATTCTACTTTCTTTTTGCTGATTACATGAAAAACTACTTGAAAAACTTAATGATGCAAAAAAAAAAAAAAAAAAAAGAAAAACTAATTATTTTATCATTTAGAGTGGAAGATCAGGTATAACATGTCTTTTTTAACCTTACTACTAACCCTAAGTTCGATGACAATATACAAAAACACAAAATAATATTAAGAAATGCAGGAAAAATAATATTATGTGGCAAGCATTAAACAGAAAAAATAACATAAAAATAAAAATTATTTCTTCCTTACTAAATGCGATTGGATAGGGAAAAATATTTCACCCATTTAATATATATATATATATATATATATATATATATATATATATATATACTAGAAAAAAAAATGGTTATCCAAGATGGTTCCTGAAAATACCTTCCAGACCAAATTCTTCTAACATTCCTTACTTGATATAAAAAAAAAGAAGCCCAAATTTGCCAAACCATTTAAGTTTTTATTATTTGTTTTTTTAAATAGTAATCAATTTATCCTAATATTTTCTTTATAAACATTCCGGTTCTTTGATACAACAAAGGCGCATGCAAAGATTTATGTTATTCTTTCGTTGAACGGCACAAATAAAGCATAATACTTGACTTTTTTTTTCTTTCTGCATTGACGCCAACATCCATAAAAGAAAAATGCCTAAATAAATTGTTTTAAATGAAGAAAATGGACTGTTTTCAGCAGGACTAGTTAAAATGAAATATTGTTGCACACACACACACACGAGATATATAAGTCGAACATGTTCGCAAATGTATAGCCAAAAATATTTGTATAGATAAAACGTTTTATACCATATAAATATATGACTATTTACTATTGAGCACCGTTATATAAACGCAATAAAGATCCACTGGAGTTTTACCCTGAGGACATAAACTTACCTGGACATTATATATATATATATATATATATATATATATATATATATATATATATATATATATACATACATACGGGAAAAATATGCTTATTCAATTATATTTCACCTTTTATTCATACCAATCCTTTAATTTATGAAGCTCGATGAAGCTATAGAGTATATAATAATAAATGACAAAAAGTCTATATTCCAAAATTCAAGATGTTGTCTATCTAACTGTTAAACATTTTAACCTGCTGAAAGAAATAAACGGTAAAATGAACATATTGAAATTTGAAATCTAAACTTTTCGTTATATATATATATATATATATATATATATATATATATATATATATATATATATATATATATATATATATATATATATATACAGATAGAATGAAGGAAAATTAAATGATGATGGATAAAAATATTACATTATTAAATCATCAAACGTTCAAAGCAGAAAATATACTTAGTGTAAGTTAGAAACTCCATGAATTAAGGAAAAAACTTCTATTATATTCCCTGTCTTTGAACATGTGATTGGTTAATAAATATTTGTTTTATCCGTCATCATTTATATTTTCTTTGTTTATTAATGCTCTATATAAAATATTGAGCATCCATTTCAAGATAGGATTCATTTGATAATATTCATATTTTCATATTCTGGATCAATCAGGTTTTAACGTTTAAACTGTACTTCATCCAATATTCTCATCTTTTCTGTTATATCTATATACCGTAGAACCCCGTGATACGGCATTAAAAATTAGTAACAAAATACAGTACAGTATATAATACACATGTATATAATCAAATAACATTATAAATAACACCATAAGGTGGGGGAAATACCGTAACCAGGGTCCGGAAAACATCGTAATTCACACTGTAACCTGAACAAAACGTATCCTACGGTCACCGTACCCAGGGGTTCTACTGTACATTTTTTTTTTTTTTTTTTTTACAAACAAATATTTATTAACCAATCACATGTTCAAAGACAGGGAATATAATAGAAGTTTTTTCCTTAAAATATCAAAGCAAACTATAACATAAAAAAAAAACAGCAACATCGTTTTTATGCTTCTGGCATGACCTATAACTCTGAAAATATTTCTCTAGAAGGGGGAGTTAAAAGAATAAGATCGATTCTTTGAGAGGACACTTATCGGGATAATGCAAAGCTCAGCAAAATTGCTGTGGAGCTTATTTAAAATATTGAGAAACTAAAAAAAACGACAATATTAAAATATATACTAATGCTTATAAATTTATTTGTTTATTCAATAAGGATGATACATCAATTAAGGGTGTAGGATAAGTAAAACTCTTTATACCATGGTATTTCGAAGCCTAATGCTTCTCATCAGAAATAGAGAAAAGATGTTAGGTAACATGTAGCATCTAGCGATAGCTACATTAGGAGCAAAATAAAAGGGTAATATATTGAGACTGTTGGGGGAGGGAAATGGAAGAACTACAGTGATCTATGCAATTGAGAAGAAGATAAATAGGCTTTGAAATGCCATGGTATAAAGAGTTTTACTTATCCTGCAGCCCTAATTGATGTAATATCCTTATTGAATAAACAAATAAATCTATATGCATTAGTATATATTTGTATATTATCTTTTTTTATTTCTTGATATTATATATATATATATATATATATATATATATATATATATATATATATATATAAAAAAATTGTCCTTCGTTAGAACATTATTTTGTTAGTAAGTCAATAAATCTCCCATATCACTGAATAGTTTTACTTACATGAACAAACAATAGTACCAATGTTCTTGAAGAGGTCATCAGTTGTTTACCATGAAACACTGTTTTGGGGATTTAAAAACAAAACATGGCTTCCCCAGCAGTGTTGATCAAACACTACCTCCCTTAAAACACATGAACAAAATTATTTTTAACACTGGATCTAGTTTTTTCCTCCAGACAAATTTAGACTAACCAATTCATGTCATTTATATATATATATATATATATATATATATATATATATATATATGGCGATTAAGCTACACTGAATATTCGGCGTTTCATCCACTCTAGGATTCGTCGGGCTTATGCGCAAATTCTGTGGTTGTTTATCGTTTTATATGGTCCTCTTCTGTTGAGGATTTTAGTTAGCCAATCAGCTTTCTAGTATCCACTGCGCCCTTTCTTATCAGCCAATCGACATGCATTTTATCGAACAAAGGATCTGTTTTAAAACTAGTTTAGTGATTTAAGGCAGACATTTTTTTTTATATATATAAATATACATGTGCACATATATATATACATGCATATATGTGTGATCGTTTATGCATATTCATGTTTATTTAATTTATTTATTTGTTTATTTTCTATTGTTTTTGTTAGTTTTAAAACTATTTTGTATCGCTATCCTAGAGTAAATTTTATTTTGTTAAGACAGTTATTTGCTATTTCTCTTCTACAGTTTAATAGATTTTGGGGTTCTTTAAAGTACAGGATAGCAAATTTTTCCTGAGTCGTCTAAATGCCTACACGTGGTAGCTTGTCTTATTATTTTCCATTCGACTACCGGCGAATGTCCGCTTTTTTTGAGTTAGTTAAAACTAACAAAAACAATAGAAAATAAACAAATAAATAAATTAAATAAACATGAATATGCATAAACGATCACACATGTGTATATATATGTGCATATATGTGTGCACGCATATGTATATTTATATATAAAAAAAAAATGTCTGCCTTAAACCACTAAACTAGTTTTAAAACAGATCCTTTGTTCGATAAAATGCATGCCCATTGGCTGATAGGAAGGGGCACGGTGGATACTAGAAAGCTGATTGGCTAACTAAAATCCTCAACAGAAGAGGACCATATAAAAACGATAAACAACCACAAAATTCGCGCATAAGCCTGACGAATCCTAGAGTGGATGAAACGCCAAATATTCAGTGTAGCTTAATCGCCATATATATTTTATAAATTACTAACTAGCTCTACCTATGTATTGACCACTTTTGAAGTAAATACTTAAAGTTTACGCATAAATCTATACTTTCGTATATTAATTTTGACAAAGGCCAAAAAGCCAGATACACGCGTGTCCGTAGGTATACTTTTATGCACGTAAAAATATTTAATAATAAAATAAATAAATACGTCCCATAAAAAATAAGTGCGATCTATTCATATATATATGAATAGCAATAAGAGTTTATTATTCTTTTTAAAAATCATATATATGTATTTATCAATAGATATAAGAAAATTTATAAATATGAGAAAAGGTAGTGTTACATATATAATTGTGATGAAGTTAAAAGTAGCATTTTCTTCAGTTGGAGAAAGCTGGAGATCTTATATTTGAAGAATCAAGTTTTTATCTGCGAAATCATATTTTTATTGCAATGTAGAAATGCGTAGCATAAAACTTATCAAGGTGATAAGTTAGATCATCCAGTCTGAAGTTGGGGCGGGTAGCTGTTGGAGCTTACATGCGATGCAAAAATACTCAAAATCAGCGATAAAGTAGTGTATTGTTAAATTGATTTACATTGAGGCATCAAAAGAAAGGATTTTAGTACTTTGTGGTTTTAATTAAAGTTTAAAGTCAAAAGTCAAGTATTATGGTTCATTTGTGCTCCTAAAATAAATTTAAGCCTTAATTTACTCATAAGCCCCTGTTGTATAATAAAACCGCACTTTTTTTATATTGGATGTTAAAGCAGTCTCCATATTTGTATAAGCAGAGGTTGGGATAAAAGTAAAACGACTCAGTGAGTTGACAAATCTGGTACATGGTCCATTCTATATTGTTAAAAAATCCATTGGATTGATGACATTTTTTTATTTATAAAACTTTGAACCAATCAAAGATTTCTGTCACCAAATTTTTTCAAAATATTTCTACAATTTATGCATAATTTCTTTCTTAATTACATTCTCTGTTATTTTTCATTTTCTAAATTATTTTATTCTAAAAATCACCCCCCCCTTTGCAGCTGTGAATATTTCCAGCTTAATTCATCGTAGAATAATCCTCTACACTTCAGATCAGCAATTTATTTGTTAATAATGAAAGTCTTAAAAATCAAGACTTGTCTTTTCGGTCTATAAGTGAGGGTTTATCATGAGGAATGGTTTGAGCCTGCTCTCGGCCTGCCAATCCAATAGAACATTCGATCAAACTTCTTGATGTTACTGATATATATCTATATCTATCATCCAAGACAATGATATGTCCACTCTGATGCTGTCTTACAACATGTAAGTTTTGATGAAGAATGAAAACTACAAAAAATATTTGTTTTTTCTTTGTCCTTTAAATATTATAAAAAATAAAGTTTTATATCTATAAAGGCTTTTTAAATGTAATAGTTGGAACATGAACTCGGGACAGTGATTAACTAAATCTTTGCATTAGTTTTTTAATGTTTATAAAATTTAACTTTTATGCCGATTATTTTGTTGCTTTTTTGTTTTTATTTTTGCATTTTGTGGCCATTTTCTTTTGAATGTTTTCTTCTAAAGTCATTGACCATTATTATTTTAACCTCATTTTTTTTATTTCAAAGTAAATAAATTCTGTTATGAAAAAAGAAATTTTAATTGTAAAAAGTAATAATAATAATAAATTAAAATAATAATTAATTTTCATTTTTCTCAAAATAGTTCATTTTATTTATTTGAGTGTGTGGGGGAGGGTATACGATAAAAGTGTTTCCAAACCTCTGCTGTAGTATCAATTTTTTTCTTTCTTTCTTTTTTTTTGCATATTGCAGTCATTTTTTTTTTTTTTTTTTGCATATGGCAGTCATTTTTTTTTTTTTTTGCATATTGCAGCCATTTTTTTTTTTTATGATTTGTTATTCCTAAATCATTGATCATCTTTTTTATTTTAATATGTTAAATTTTCTTATGAAACAAATTAATTTTGAAGTTGTAAAAAAAAAAATGATTATTTTTGCTCAAAAATTTTTTTTTTTATTTGAGGGTAGAGTTGGGAGTCAGACCTTAAAAGTGTTTTCCAACCTTTGCTGTAAAAAAAAAAAAGGGAACATGCTTTCATTCCATTTTTAAAATTTTTTTTTATGGTCAAACATATATCTGACCAGTCCCGGTTATATGTATATACAGGGTGTTTCAAAATATGTATACATCTTTAAACAATATTGTACAACGGTACAATTATCGAATAATAAAAAAAAATATTTGTTTAGTTATAACACTGTGATGAGCATCATTTATAGGGAAATAATTGAGATCCCGGTTTTATGGTAGCAACATGATTAAACATTGAAGGTTTTTACATCTTTTCTTAATGAGATCTTTCAAAACAGAGTGATTGAAAGAAGGAATTTTATTGAATCATCCTCCATGTTCATCAAACCTAACACCCCTGCATTTTATGTTTTATGAGAAGAATAAAAAGTAAAACTTGGGTTTACTTTTTATTCTTGCTTCCATTATTTTACCCTTTAGTCCTCACATTCCATGAGTAATATTTTTGAACACGGGTGAAAAAAATTGTTTTATGAGTCCGAAGCCACCTACTCATCCAACACTTATTGTTGATTACTTTTTGGCATTGAAGTGATATTTATTTTTATTTATTTTTTAGCTCCTTACATCAAATGGCTTCATGTATTGTCTGAAGCAGTTTTCATTAAAAAACAAAACAAAACTGAAACATTTGCCAAATTAAAGAAATTGTTACAAACCAGATCTGTTCTGGATTGAGGGATCATGGTTGAAGTGGCAACGGGAGGAAATACTGTTGATATAGATTTGAAAGAGGAGAAATGCAAAGGTCAAAATGTTGGGAGAAATGACAATTACCAGTCGTGCAGTGTACCACGATTTCCCTGGCTAACAAACAAAAATAAATAGAAATGAAGAAGCAATGATGAAACAACAAATAATATACAAAATGCAGTGGTTGTAAAAATAACATCATTTTATTGAGACAAAGAGATGTTCTGGGGTGTTTTGAATGTGTCATGCATTTTATTTTAATGGAAATTACTCCAAACATGCATTAAGTCACTTGAAGTAAGTAATTAACAGAAACGAAAGGTGATTATCGCAAAGACAAGAAATACCTATTGACCTTAGTTTTGAAAAGACCAAGGTTGTAGGTAAGCGGAAAACAAGTGAACAGGAAGAGAGTTCCACAAGTTCTTGCGACAGAGTTAGACACCAGGGTCGTTTTTTTAATGTGGAGAAAAGTAACAAAAATAAAAATTGTCTCGGTCGTGAAGGATTGTTCCTCCACTGAGAAAGAACAGTGCCTTGTTTGGAGTAGTATAAACAGAAAAGAGCCTGTTTTATGTACTTGTTATTATTACGCTTTTGTTTTGCTGCCACGTCGGTGTCCGCTTACTGCACTTTCGCTCTTGTAAACAAACTGAAAGCCTCACTGACAAACTGACAAATTAATCTATCAGCTTAAAATCAATATTGGTTGGTCAGATTTGAACCACTTTCTAAAGAGGAAAGGCTTTTTTGCTATAAAAGTATTACTCTCTGATATTGAACTGTCACAACAATCATAATCACATTCCACAAAATTGCAGTTCTTGAAAAGAAGCTATTGGAATAAGAAGTTGTGCATGAGATGCAACGTGTGCATGCATGAGAGCTTGTGTAAGACACTGTATGCAAATATTGAATGCGGATGCATACAAATACCAGAAGAATTGTACTGTAATGTCTGCAATTCCATTGCTTTGCATTGTCAGTGATACCTGGACAAAAACGAACATAATAAAAAACAACATTTTTTTATTAAAAAAAAAAACGCTTATCAAGATCAGATGCCACTCAAGGACAAAGGTTAAAGAGATGGATTGTCAGTTGTGAAATGATTGAAATTGATTGTACAAAACTGGATTACTGATGAGGACAGTTTATGACAAGTATTTGTTGAAAACGGCCATGTTGTAGCCCTCAGGGAGGTAATCTTGTGAGAACACTCACTAGGTAGCATGTTTGGTATTGCATCCATGCAAATAGCAGACTTGCTGCAAGTGAGTAATATTTAATAATAAGAAAAGAAGACACACAAAGAATTGAAAAATTTCTGTGATTGTGAGTTAGATTGCTGAAGAAAGATTTTGTTTGAAATAAAATAAATGCCACATTAAATGGGGTTTTGTACTGAGAGCAAATCACTTGAGAAAAGTAATGTTCCTAGATTGTCTGCAGATAAACCATTTTATCTCTGATGGATATCTTGAGTAGTTGTTCCCTGGGTGGTCGAATGTTTCACATTTTGAGAACATGCAGTGATAATGCAATATGATGAAAATGACCGAAACAAAACCAAAAATTGTTTATATGTTCCTTGACGTTTCCTCTTTACTGTTCAAAAACTTTCTCAAGATGACTGATGTAGAAAAAAAAACATAGACGTTAAAATTTGAAAGACATCTATGACATGGAAAGATTTTTTTTTTTAAGCATAGACGTAAAAATTTGAAATATATGTGGTGCGTCTATGACATAGAATGTATTTTCAAATGTTTTTTTTATTGATGTTGATATTTTTCATTATGTTGGATTTTTTGAAATTTTATAACTTTCATTAATAATGTGATGGTTTTTAAGTTGTAAAACATTTTGCAAATTTAATTTTAACAAACACCAACTTTATAACTATTCAAAGTGTATATATATCTTTTTGAGACACCTCGTATATTACTTTTTTTTCTTTTGGTTTTTATGTGTGTGCGTGTGATCTTTTTTTTTTTTTTTTTCTTTTGTAATATTTATGTAAATACTTATTTTCCAAACTTGACACTTCAATTCTTTGTGAAATGATCTGTGTTTACTGCTGACGCATCAAAAACTGCCATCTTACAAAACTAAATAAATATTATCCAGGGTATTTGAGCCTGTCCAGCGTGCCATATTTATAAATATAACTTTGATTTTTTTTATATATATATATAATTTTGCTTTTTGAAATTTTTACTCTATTTTTTTTTAATTTTATTTATTTATTTATTTTTTTCTATCTTATCCACGAGCAGTTCTTGTACTAATATCTGTGCCTTGTCCAATGATTTTCTTTGTTTCTAGCAAGGGGTCCCAAAAGCAGTATATTGAGTCAACTTTACCTCTAGGAGTCGATGAGGTATTTTAGGTTATTGAAAATTTGTTATTGCCGATTCAGAATCAGTACCAGCACATCCTCCATGTTTTGATTAAGATTTTATCTTTATAAAGAGAGAAAAGGCTTTTAATATATAACCTATGTTTCCTTTGCAGACAATTTTGATTATTAAACTAATCAGAAATTGATAGAAGAGAGTTCATATTATCTATTACTCTCTAACCTCAAATTTTTAAAAGTATTTCAGAATTTTTTATTTTATTTCTAGCAAATAAATGTGTTTAAACATTTAACTACTTTTAATCAAAGAATTAAACTTTTTTCTTTCAATTATAAATCTTGGTGTATGTATTTATTTTTATAAATGTTTCACATAGAAATCAGTAAATATGGGTCCTGTTAAAAGTAAATGGTAAAATGCCTTTGATAATTTCAATAGATAATTTTCTCTTTTCAAAAAGAATACAAACCAAAAGTATGCTATAAAAACAACGCGAAGATTTATAATTTAAATTGACCTTCGTTTGTTTTTTGTTCATACGTCACTTCACTATCCCGGTATCGTACATTGCTAACAGATTTTTTAAACACTTACGTATTTGTTTACAGCATAATGACATTGACACACTGCTTCTCTCCAGATCACCGAGCAATGATGAGCCTGGCTAATACCAGGTGGGTGACCATTTGTAGATACAGGGCATAGTATAGAGTGGCAGGACAGCACTACTGCCAAAGGAAAAGGTTAGGCATCTCCTTCCCTCTGCTAATCTGTGGGAGAACCTTGGGCAAAGTAAAGAACCCACTTCAGCCCCCCCCCCTCCGATCAGGGTAATGTGAGGTCATGCAAAGCAGGTGACTGATGGAATACAGAAGCACTTAGGAAATAATTTTGTTCATCGTTTCATATTTTATTGTGCTGGGCAGAGAATACCTTTGGATACAATATTCAGGACAATCGCTCAGTATGGGCACTGCTTAGACAGAAAGAAACAACAACCTACTGTTGTAAAACTGCAAAGAAAGCTGTAGCAATACATCAAAACATTTTCGAGAAACAGTGTGAATGGGGTTGTGAATGATGAGCAACAATGAATTCATGAATGCCTCGAGGGAGAGAGATACACAGAGAGTTATAGTTATCAATGCGTGTACCAGGCAGTACACCACTTGAATGAATTAATTTGTTTAGCAGCAATGCTTCAAGCAAACTATCTATCCCCTTTATCACAAAGTCTTGACTCGACAGGGTTTGCATATAATAAAAGGATGTTTTAAACGTTTTTTTGTAATATATATATATATAAATTAAAGCAAAATAATTTTCTGTATGCAAAACTGAAACTTAAAATTCTGGCAGGTAATTGGCAGACAAACATAAAATTGCAAAATTGATTTTGTTTTTTGTTGTCTTTTTTTTAAAACAAAATAATATTCAATAAAAAAAAAAGTATTCAATAAAAAGGTCAATGATTCATGCAGAGATCAATAATAATTAAAAAAAAAAAAAACTTTGGGATCCCTTGTTTATGATTTTTTGTTAATGACTATTACTGCTCTCAAAGATGTTGATGAATTCCGAGTTTGTAAATTTGAAAATTCATGTTTGAAGACAAACAAATATTTTGGTGATGAAAAAAAAATAATAAAGAAGCAGTAAACTCTTTAAAAAAAAAAAAAACTTCCCTCTTTCCAACAAAACTGTAAATAAAATTTTGCTATATTTTTTACTCATCTTTTTGTGTTTTCTATTCAATTGGAATTGACATTTTCTGATTCACAAATATATGTCCTTATTTTTATTGGTAAAAGAGAAACAACGTACTGATGACAACTTCCGGGTTTTAAATGGGAAATTGACAAGCTGTGTTTATCAGAAAACAATCCTTCCTCTTTTTTTGTCCTCTTACAGTTTGTCAGAATATTTTAATTTCACTAGTTTGACACGAATAAAAAATAATAAATAAATATTAAGTAAACTATTTTATGTGGACCTAAGGTTGGGATCACGGAAGGAAAACATGGAACACGAAAAGTTACATTAATCGAAAAGGTTACAATTATAAGCTGAAGGGTAAGTGGAGCTTACTATCTGGTGGTGTCCATTATGGGTAGTTGTATGCACTGCGTACTATTAGTACTCCTGCCGATTCTACGGTATTACGATACTGCCCCCTAAGAGGGTTATCTCACATCGTAATATAGTATGGGAAGAGTCCATAATGCAGGTAAGTTTCGGTCTCACAACACTATTTTGAAAATTATGGCTATATATTTCTAAACACAATGAATTAAAAAATAAAAAGACTAAAAGGCCTAGCTAACTGGTTTTGAACTTCACCCAATAGAGCTAAATCGAGGTTAAGATTACGATTAAAAAAATAATATGGAATGATTATAGTGAGGGGAGGAAGAAAAGAAAAAAATCATATCGAAACCATATTAAGTCCAATGATATTTTCTCTTTTTTTGTTTTTTTAAACAAAGAGGAAGTCTCAAATACTTAATGTGAATGGTTACTAGAATGTTCAGATTTACTTAGAATGGAGAATAGATCAACACTGAAATTGGAGACACAAGAGCGGTTATTTATAAGGTGTTCACTATTTAAAAAATATTTTCAAACAAAAACGTTCCAATTATGAAAAAGGTTTATTTATAAAAATAAAAACAAAAGAAATTTCAATTATAAAAAGCAGTTTGATTTTTTGTGTCAATAATAAAGTAAAAAAATGGTGTAACCAGATTATTAATCACCACCACAAAAAAAAAATCCTACCTAAAATATAATTGGTATCAGTTTTCTTGCTTAATTATTTCCGAATTTAGGATTGGAAGTCATCATCAAGTAGACTATGTCTCATTTAGATTTTTTTTTCCTTTTAAGGTATGAAAAAAAAGATTACCGATTTCTGAGAAAAATATTGTCCCATTTTTCTAAAAAATTATTACAAACAAGTTCAGCTCTGGATTAAGAGACAATGGCTGAAGTGGAAATGGGAGGAAATACAGTTGATACAGATTTGAAAGAGGAGAAATATGAAGTTTAAAATGTTGTAAGAAATGGCAATGACCAGTCGTCCAGTGCACCACAATTTTCCTCGCTAACAAGCAAAAATAAATAGAAATGGGAAAGCAATGATCAAACAACAAATAATACACGAAATGCAGTGGTTGTAAAAATAAAATCATTTTATTGAGAGAATGTTCTGGACTGTTTAGGATGTGCATGTATGTGTAATGCCTTGTCTTTTGTTTGTTTGTTTTTTTTAATAGAAATTGCTCCAAACACAGTATGAAGCCAATTGAGCTAATAAGAACAAAAGGTGATAATCGCAAAGACAAAAGATACTTATTGACCTTAGTTTTGAAAAGACCAAGGTAGGAAGAAAACAGTGAACAGAACAGCATCCTACCTAAAATATAACAGTTTTCTGGTAAGCATTGTTTGATTATTTTTGAATTCAGGACCGGAAGTAATCATCAAGTAGACTGTTTCTGATTTATATATATTTTTTTTTCTTTAGGGCTTCTTTCTTAGAACTGCTCGCCTGTGGAACTCTATTCCGTTTGCCTGCTTTTCAGCTGAATACAATCTGATTGTCTTCAAGTCCAACGTGAACAAGTTCTTATTGAACCGTCCCCCTAAGTAATCTAAGTTATAAAATTCCCACTAATGTTTACTATGCTAAAATCACAATGACTAATGTATACCCATTAACCCTTATCCTCGAGTGACCTCTGGGCCTTGATAAGTGGTGACTCCCCATGTAAAAAAAAAAAAAAAGATTAACGATTTTCTGAGAAAATTCTGAGTTCCACAAGATTGCAGTCGTTTGAAAGAAGCTACTGGAATAAGAAAAATTTATTACGATGACGTATTAAAACAATGAATTGATGAAGACCACTAGACCAACGAGTCAAACCAGTTGGAACAAAGGAATCAGTGGTATAGATCAGACAATTCTGAAGAACACGTGTCAAAATAGTATTTATAAAAAGGACTGTGACTAGCAACACCATGTCTGTGAAAGAGAGGTTGCAGAGATGAAGAAAGGATGGTTCCAATTAAAATTACAGATTTTATCAAGAACCCTTAAATAGTGTTAATATGAGATTCTGTGTAAATAAGTTTAATAGACAACATGGCTATATATATATATATATATATATATATATATATATATATATATATATATATATATAATTGTTTTATGTTTTTTTTTTACATGGGGTCACCACTTATCAAGGCCCGAAGGCCACTCAGGGATAAGGGTTATTGCATGTACAATAATCAATGAGATAGTATTGTAGTAATCATTAGTATTGGGGTTTTTGATAGAGTGTCTTACTTAAGGGGGCGGTTTCTCAGGAGTTTGTTTATGTTGGACTTGAAGACGCCAAGTTGTAATCAGGTGGGAAACAGGCAAGCAGCAGAGAGTTCCACTGGCGTGCAGTTCTAAGAAAGAAGCTTTGCTCATGAAATCTACGTTTGGATTTAGGCACAGATAAAGAGTGGGGAAAATTATTGACAGTAGTTTCAGCCAGACGGGTGAACAGAAACGTTAATTTTTATTAGAAATTGTTGTAAATTAGATAAATTCTATGTTTGGGTGACTAAGGGCTAAAGTGGAAATGAGAGTAAATGACGCAGATTTGAAAAAGGAGAGATAGGAAGAACAAAACGAAGAACTTTTGTAGTGACCATGTGTTTAGGTTTCTTTTCAAACAGGTTGTCAACATTTTTTATGTTATTGTAATAATGTCTGATGGTCAGAAGAACAATAAAAAGAGGGTAATAATTTTAACAGTTTGATTTAA
Organism: Euprymna scolopes; assembly: GCF_053919585.1. Lineage (NCBI taxonomy): Eukaryota > Metazoa > Mollusca > Cephalopoda > Sepiida > Sepiolidae > Euprymna > Euprymna scolopes. Next base: position 72,257,864 of record NC_136516.1, on the reverse strand, counting down.
ACCCCCCCCCCATATATATATATATATAATTAATAGTGGACGCAATGCCATTATTATCAATAGTCGACGTAATATTTAATTTATTTTGGAGTTTTAATTTATACTAGCAGGCCGCACAGCCTTGCCAAATCGTAAAATATACATTTTTTAATTCATGCAGATTTCGTATTTATTATTATAGACCCAATTCTCTACTGATTATTATCCAACATATTTAATGATTTCAAAAGTTATAAAAAAAAAATATGACTTGGGTACCATCAGCTAGAATCGAAACCAGAACGTTTAGCACTCTAGCCTTAGTCGTTATGTATCGCTTATCAGTATCATTACTGTCTGATCTACCGACAGATGGATATGAAAGGTTAAAATTAAGTGATTTGGAGTTATGAAAGTTTACTTTTACTTATGTGCAAAAGTAACAGAGGAGTAATGTCTTATTTTACTTACCCTGCCAAGGTTAACTGTTTTGTTTTCAATTTTGACCCCTTAGCAGCAATGTTTGCCGGCTATAAACCACATCGAAAGTGTGCTACAGGTGTTATATTATGTGTACAAGAAAGGTTGGTGGGGTTATTTTTGTTTTATGGCATATCAACCCTTTTCAGGTTATTTAATGCCGAATCCAGTGATTTTGAAGAAAATTTTTTTAATAGAATACATTTGGGGTTTTTTTTTCAAGTCAGGTTCTATTAAACCCATAGTTGAAACCCTAACAGGTACTACCATTCTGGGTTAGGGTGACCTGGGAGCAATGGCAATTAAGAGGTGGCTCGACACTCCCCAAAACCCGCAAGTTGGGGCCTCATCATCGGATATAGTTTAAGGTCATATCCAGGATCTGTACTAAAAAGGGGTCTTTGTGTAATGTAACCATAACACCATATGCCGATATGTGTACTTGGGACGAAGGGTTCATTCTGACGTGTATACATGTCCGAAATGTCTACCGTTGCTTCTTCACTATTTGAATCGTAGAATTATGTTGTTGCTGTCTATTTATGATATATCCATATCTAATTGTTCGTATGCGGGTGTGTGTGTGTGTGATACACGTATTTTGGACATACCTTCATGCATCGTTGATCTTGTCCACCTGGAATTCATCTTGTTCTTGGAGGGGAGGCTGGAACCTGTTTGGACGAATATTCATTCACTTCCTGAACGCTGGTTGGTTTTATATAGTTTTTATTCACTTTCTAGGTGTCAATCACAGAAGAATGGATTGTGAATATCTTTGCTTGCATGGTTAATTCTAGGTCTCCATTCTGAGACACGTCAGGCCTCTCTCTGGTGAAGGAAAGGGGGTCGACCTGTTAAACCGTCCGCCTTGCTCAACGCCAAATTCCAACTCTCTATGGTCTCCAGCTAACCTGATCCACGTAACATACACGTAAATCTGATCAACAGACCAGACCTTCTGGTAAACTTGTCTATGATCTAGTTTTGTTATATTTTGACAGTTTTCTTAAATATTCTTCATATTCATCTCCCGTCATCTCTCCAGTTAGATAAATAGATAGATAGATAGATTGAGATGGATAAATAACTAACAAATACTCTTTTGTATTCAACCTATTACATAACACAGGTCAAAATATACCATACATCAAATTTCAACTCTCTAGACCAAATACTCAGAGAAAAGCTTGAAAAGGTCATTTATATATATATATATATATATATATATATATATATATATATATATATATATATATATATATACAAATATTTATATATACAACTATTTTCGTATGCTAGAACGTTTCCATCCGAAATTCTACGCAGTTATGCAGAATGCAGAAACTATGCATAAATACAATTCAACATAATAGTGAAATGAAACCAATCATCTATAACCATAAACCATAAAAATGAATAAATAAAACCATAAAAATGAATAAATAATTAATTAACACTCACTTTTTTCAAAGGAATATGCAAATTACTTACCTTCACATAATTAAGAAGTTTGATTTAATATTTTTTTTAACAGAAAAAAGAAGGCTTTTAATATCAATGTCAGAGCAAGAAAAAACATAACTTTATAAGTACATAAAGATTACTAAAGAAAAGAATAGAGTCACACGGAGGGAAACAAAGAAGATTCACTTAAAAATTTTGTTTTTAAGAAAAAAGAATTAATTATAAATTAAAACTAAAAAATAAATTTAAAAAAATTACCTCCACTATTGATAATAATGGTATTGTGCCCAGTATTATTTAAATGTTTATAAAAATCATGTACCCACAAAAATCATGGCCACCGAGATATAGAAGGCCTGTTAACTGAAAAATGCCTGCAGGCAATGTAGGTAAGATTTGTCGAACTGTTACTGTCGATACTATATGACGGCATTTTTAAAAAGTGCATTAAAACAAGTTAAAAAATAAAAGAAAGGAACCCAATTCGATTAATAATGAATTTATTCAATATAGAATATAAATATTATCTATGTAAAATTAAGTCATTTTAAAGCAATATATAATCTAATACTGATAAAACTGAATTATGAATTTAGGGAACAAACAATTAAAGAAGCATAAAACAAACAATTCTTGGCCTTCGGGACAAAATCACACTGTAGTAGTACCTGTTCTGATGCTACAATTCACCTTTTCTGTCCTATGCCGATGGAGGAGAAATCCTTCATGATTGAGACACGTTTAATTTTTGTTTCTATCCAGAGTCCCTTATTGGGGAGCTGAATTTTTCCCACAAGATGTTGAAATATTTAAATGACTTATTTTTAATACAGAAATTACATTTTATTTTTAGTTCATATCAAAACTTTAATTAAAACTGATTAGTTAATGAATTTTTAAGATGAATTTGTGTTTGTATGTCTCTGGAGATAATTTCCTATCTCAGTCATGTAAATTGTTTACAGATAAAATGTAATAAAACAAACAAAAACTTTTAAGTTTTAAATATAGTTCAAAGAAATAAATTACGCCTGATGCTAAAATATTGAATTCATCAATCGTTTTTGTTAAAAAAAAAATAATAAATAAAAAAATAAAACAAAAAACTGTCGTGAAAAATGCTTCTAACTTTAAAATATTTGGAAATACTCAATGAAAAGTTTTATTTATTAGTAAAAGGACGGAGTGAAAAATATTCTCATATAAAAATTGTTTGTTTTGCCGTTTAAAAAAATAAATAAAATGAAATATTCAATTTCCTTCGATAGATATAAAAATTAAAAAACAATCCACTAATAAGTGGATTATTTTTTAATTATATTTTGTTAGATTAAAATTATCCCAATGTGCAATTATATAATTATCCAAATAGAGAATTGCTTTTTCTCTTTAGGGGAATAAATATAATTATAACAGCCACAAATATAAGGCAACGAAAGATATTTTTATAGCCACGTGGTTGAACACTGGAAGCTTCAAGTACCTTTGTACCTTTACCTACATGTTGATCTGATAATGACATCACGCTGTCATGTTCATTGGCCTGCTCTCTCGGTAGCCATGCAAAAATCTACTTAACTATACATATATATATATATAAATATATATATATATATATATGTATGTGTGTGTGTGTGTGTGTGTGTGTGTGTGTGTGTGTGTGTGTGTGTGTGTGTGTGTGTGTGTGGCTTCCTTCAGTCTTGACAGACTATGGATACCCACTGTAAGGGTGCCTGCGCGTGAAATTTGTGTGGCAGGAGTTGCGCAATCTCCACCCACGCCTCTCCTGAGTCAACATTCTTGCATACCAGTGGCAAGTTGAAGTACAGGACGACTAGAAACGAGATGAGCGGAGAGCACATACAGCGCCTAGAATTCCCAAATGGTCACCTATCTGGTACTAGCCAGGCTCAACGTTGCTTAACTTCGGTGATCTGGTGAGAACCAGTGTGTCAACGTGATTGCGCCATATATATATATATATATATATATTTCTTAAGAACAAGAGATGACTTGGTTATCATTGCTGAGTTCTTGGAACAGTTAGAAGATAAACTGGAAATATTGAAACAAAAGGTCAACAGTTTGCGGGTGAACTTGCCTAAAACCAAAGTGATTGTGTGTGGCTCTAGTCTACAACTTATAAAGGACTTTGGTCAATATCTTTGTTCTGTATTCCGGAAAAGTGTTAGAAGCAATGTGATACAATGTGACCTGTGCCTATTGTGTGTCCATAAAAAGTGCAGTGAGCTGAAAGGTAAGTTAACTCTATTTCAAGTGTAGGATCAGGCACTTCCTATTGACGGTTGTCCCCACAAAGGAATGGTACTATTAATAGATGGGAAGATCGTGGAGATAATAGACTCTTTCTATTATCCAATTCGTGGATGTGAACTCAGTATGCCCAGAAGGGTAAAATTTTCTTTTCTTTCCATCTTCAATCAACTTGTGATTTTTTATTTGAATCAGATTTAATTCCCTCGCGTTTATTTTTCATGGAAGGTGCTCGACTGAGTTCCAATCTTTGCTTCTTCCCTGCAAGACATTCACAGCCAGGAACTCGTTTTATTACCACATTGAAAAAATGTACTTTCCTTTCTCTCTTCATGTGCCTAGCGTCATGCGGGATTTTCATGGATAAATCTTCTTTACAAGGACTTTCCGCCCATGGAACACATGTCCACAGGACTGCTTCCTTGTTGATTACAACTTTATCATCAAGTCCAATATTAACAAATACTTGTTAAAAATTGTCCCATAAGTAATAAGTTTGTACCATTGATCAAATACTAATGCTCCTATAAATCCGCCCATTTTTCAGTTGGCATAATTTCAGTTCCATTAATACTTATCCTTGAGTGCCTTTTTTATCTTGATAAGTGGTAACCCAATAGTAAATGAACATTAGATGCTTGTACAGAATTTGGACCGAACCGATTTTTGCTGAATTTGAGGTTAGGTAGGGAGTAAATTTTTACTTTCTTTCCATCTTAACACTCACCTTTAAAATGACAACTTGCATAGGTTTTCGAATATGCTGAAAACGAATATCACATTTAAAGTTTGCGCAGACAAGTAGTTTTCTGGATATTAAGAATTTTTTCCAATATATTACTTAATAAATCTCAATGGTGTTCGCCATTCTTAACATGGGGAGGAGGGGGGATGTTTTGTAACATGCATTTTAATATGCAGTATTAGTACTTTTCAGTTGATAAAAAAAAAACATGGCCTCCGGTAAAAATGTAATGGATTACATTGAATCATAAAGGTATCGATATCCAGAAAACTACTTGTTGGCGCAAAATGTAAATATGATATTCGATTTTGGCAGACTTGAAAACCTTAAAAAAAAGTCGTCATTTTAAAGGTGAGTGTTGAGGTGGAAAGAAAGTAAAAAAATACCGCTATAAGGGTGACGACAGCTTGGACATAATTTTGCGAGTTGTTACCTCTGATAAAATCACAAACTGTCCCTCTTTACATCCAGGCTAAGTTGTATAGCAGCTAAGTCAGGAGCATCATGATATATGATAGTGAATACTGGGCACTCAGCAAGCCCTTTCTCGCCTGATTGCAATAGATTGACAGATCTATGAATAGATCGATGGGCAATGTTAAATCTGATCAAACTGTAGTATTATATTGGCGTGCCGGGGCAACGCCAGATAACTCTGATCGATTGTTCTTATTAATATTGTTAAATGTTATGCAGAGGAAAATATTCAGAGAAAATATTTTAATAAAAATATTTATGTTAAAAATGAAAAGGAATGTTAGTTTTCATAACTAACACAAACAGGTGTGTTAGCTAGATAAATGGTGAAGGTGGATCATCCGATTTGTGTCTTTGGTCAGGTGGAGTTATGACATAATGAGATAGCTTGGTAATACACATAATCAGTTAGCTAGTCAGTGTTTAGAGCTTGAAGAAAATAGAGAGTTGAGCCGGCTGGTCATAATGGCTTGAAACACCTAAGGAAGCGAGGGACGCAACGCCTATCAAATGTAAGGAACGTGGACCAGCATGCAGCTTTCCAATGAGGAAACATCCGGAATAAAGCTGCTGAAGAGACAACTCGAAATTTGTTAATTCATTGGGATGAATCTTCTTTGCATCTTCCTGTCAGACAAGACCAGAAATGGACCAGGTATGTTTCTCTGATTAGCCATAAGTTAAACCCCAAAGAACTGTATCCATCCGTTTTTATTATAAATGTTATATGTCCTGTTTAGACACTCATCACTAAACAATCAAATATATATTGACACGTAAACATATACAAACTCATCTATAATATAAATCTCATCTGTCTGTTTAAATGCATGTAAGTATGTATGCCTCGCAAAATCTTTTGACAAAAATGACGGATTTTCATGAGATCCGTATCATTTTGAAGCTCGACCCTTCGGATGACAAATATTAAAAAATTGGCCAAAAACATTAATTCCTTCACCCTCAACTGAACACTTTTCTACAGGGAGAGTCGGCTTTTTCGCTGACATTTTTTGCAAGTCATTCAACCCTCGCGCCTGCGACGTCGCATAAAAGGTGTTATTTCGACCGCCTGTGATGTTACAACCATGGTAGGCACATCGGTAAGGCAGTTTGTCTCTGGCACGTTACAGGTTCGAGCCTGCTTACTACTCCTTTTTTTTCTTTTTTTTTTTTGCTCAACCAACACCCTTACACACACTTCCACTGTCTTTTTCGTCTACGCGTCACGGGTTCGAGCCTGCCCGCCTTCTACAACTTTTTTTTTTTGCTGAACACACACCTCCAAACACCCGGCCAATGCCGGGCATCCAGGCTAGTCAATATATATACATTATATACAAATAAACTGTTATACACACTTGTTTAAATATACAACACCCCCTATTATATATATTCCTGCTATGCAACAAAGCAAAACATGTTAGATTAGAAGATTTGCTAAAAGCCCTACATTTGCCCTAAGAAGGAATCGGTTATGCTGGTATGGATATGTGGAATGTTCGTTTTCCTGGATAAACCATTGCAAAAGCATGGATGTCTTAAATCGCAGGAAGATTGACAAGCCAAGGAAAAACTTGGAAGCAAGTGATTAGCCAAACTTCACGGAGTGGTATATAGAAACAACTGATCCAATAAACCGTGAGAACTGAAAAGTGAGTTTGCATAAAATATTTGACCCCTGGTCAAGGGAAAAGTGAGATAAAATGAATAGAAGAAGAAGAAGAAGAAGAAGAAGAAGAAGAAGAAGAAACATGATATATAAAGGGGGGGGGTCAAAGCCCAAACGTTATCATTAAATGAAAGACTACAGGGTGGAATGATAAAATTGTCGCCCTAGAAAAACATGATTCAATTTCCGTTTGATGAAAATCGGTTTTCTTTCTTTTTTTTTTTTTTTTTTTGCAGACCATCTACAAGTAGGTCAGTTATGTACAAATCCCAAGAGCGATAGGGGTCTTTTATCATGTCTGAAAATGGCACAATGTTCAATGAGCGAAATTAGAGAAGCAACGCTGTACAACTCATGCTCTCTAGCGATCCAAGTTATGATAACAGGACCATTGCCAGCACCCTCAAAATGCAAATCTGGACGATTCTGTGCTTGAGGGTACAGCTCATCAAAATTTCCGGCCGCAGTTATGGTTTTTGGTGTGGTTTCAAGGGAGGATCACATCATGCTACCTTACATCTACAAAGTCAGTTTGAAAATGTACCTGGATGTGCTGAAGAGTGTAGTGACCCCTGATGCAATCGGGTGGCTGCTGCCACACCCAGGGTCTGGCAGCAGGACTCGGCGCCGACCCACAATTCCAAAGAGACCCAAGCTTGTCTTCAGAAGGAGTGCTACGACTTTTTTTTTTTTTACAGAGGCATCACCACATTATCAAGGCCAAGAGGCCACTCAAGGATAAGGGTTAAAGAGTGTACAGTAGAAATTGGTCAATATAGTACTCATTAGTAATGAAAATTTGGTAAATTTGATAACTTATATGGAACGGTTCATCAAGAACTTATTTACGTTAGACTTGAAGACAACCATATTGTAGTCAGCCGGAAAGCAGGAAAACGGAAGACAATTCCACAGGCGCGCAGTTCTAAGAAAGAAGCTTTGTTCATGGAATCTACGTTTAGGTTTAGGCACAGATAAAGAGTGGGGGGAATTATTGATAGTGTTTACAGCTAGACGAGTGTTTCTTGTGAAAGTTTGGCGAGGGGGGACCATAGATTGAAGCTCAGTTGAACACCTTCCATGAAAATAACGATACATCAGAGACAAACTCGCAACATCTCTTCTGTGAGAACCCTTCTCTCACTGCCCCCCTCCTCCCACAACCTAAACACATTAGACTATTTTTTTTGGACATACGTCGAAAACATAACTTGACTTTCCACAATACTAAAGCCAACCTGGTCGTTGCCATCTGCCGAGTATTCACCAAGCTCCTGCTGGAACTTGAGGAAAAGGCATGCTCCCAGTTCTGGATCCATATCGAAGCGGTGATTGGGGCTGAAGGTGGCTACATTGAATAAATGTTAGCTCTACTACATAATCAAGTTACCTGAATTGGTTTTTCAAGAAAAGTTTTAAAATAAAGCTGTAGTGTTGTTTTCTTTTCGGGCGACAAATGCATCGTTCCACCCTGTATTAATTGAATAAAATACAAAATTAAATAATAAAATAACATCGGCCATTTTGAAATTGTTTTATTGGCCATGTCACACAGGTTACGTATGACACACAAAAAAATGATAGTCAGACTATGAACACTTCAGCAGACTTCCATCCTTGGAGATTTTTAAAAATGCTTGAGAAGGGCCGCATATAAATGAAAGCTTGCTCATTCATGTTTCTTAATTTGAATAATTTGCTTTGAGGTAAAATAAAAATAAAAATAATAATAATATCGTTTTTGGCTTTCTTAAATTTCTAATAACAAATTTCAATATTTGATCCTGATTAATGGGTTATCAAGATGAAAGATTAGCTGAATATCAGCTCCCTTTAATGGAGAATCATTTCCATTTAAAATCCACGTAGTATTATGGACTTAAAATTGAGAAAATTTGTATATATTGGAGTCATATCACAAGAAAAAAAGATAGACATATATCGGTGTTGAAAAGGAGGAAAAAAACGAAGTATTTTTTCATTTAAAATCATTATAAACCTTACTTGTTTAATTAAATGTTTTCTATAATATATGTCGCAGTAAAATCTCTTTATCAAATAATACGTGTTTCTAATCTGAAATTCATTAGAACTCTGCACGCGTTTTAGGAAATTAGAAGCACTCACCATTTAGTAAAGAGTTCTTACATCGAAATATATATGGAACTCGGTCCAAAACATAAGATCACTGTGTAGAAGTTGTGACTAAACAAATAAAATTTACGACACAACGTCTCGCTTCCTCATAAAATTTGATTTTCTTAGTTAAAAGAAAAACATATAACTATAATACTTGATCAATTTACGTAATTTTGGGAATGTACGTACACCGTACATTTTTTTAATTTTATTTTTGTCTTATAATTAGGTTGAACTCTGGACTTGCGCCATTATTTCTCAGTAAACTCTAACGAAATTGTAAATGTGAGTTGATCTCGGATTGCTGTTTTGCAGTTCACGTTGGTGACAATTGCGTCACTTGCAATGCCTCGAATCTATCTGCTAACCCGCATTGCGACATTAAAAACACATTGGGTGAAACGTGCTTTTAAATCCCATTCTCACTAACAATTCTCTGTCGTTTGCAGCCATTTATTTCCAAGGACTTTTTGAAATTGGATTCTAAGCTACTTATTCAATCAGAGGTCATTGGTGTTGACCCAAAGTTATCAAAGAGCAACCGACATCCATTAAGTCTGTCGCTCCCTCTCTCCCTTCCTTTCCCTTTCTCTCTCACTCGTTCTCTGTGTGCCTCATACACACGCGCAGTCTCTCTCTCTCTCTCTCTCTCTCTCTCTCTCTCTCTCTCTCTCTCTCTCTCTCTCTCTCTCTCTCTCTCTCTCTCTCTCTCAGATTTATCACCGCTCCTATCGTTTCACTCTTCTTCTCTGTCTACATGGGTAAGTTTCTTTCTTTCGTCCTCAATGTATCTGTTAGTCTCTCTTATACATTCACCTCTCTCTTATGGACATGCTAACACACACACACACGCACAGGCACAGGCACACGCACACACATACACACACACACACACACACAAACACACACACACTATGTCCCTTTGTGTATGTATATATGTATATGACATTATCTCTCTCACGCTCTCTCCATTCTCTCTCTCTCTCTCTCTCTCTCTCTCTCTCTCTCTCTCTCTCTCTCTCTCTCTCTGTCTATCTATCATTATTTGTCAGTTTCCTTAGATTTTCCTCTCCCTTTCTCAGTCTCTCTCTGTCTTTCCATGTCTGTGTACATGTGTGTAACTCCCCGCTCTCTCACTTTTACCGTTTCTAACTTTGTCTTTATTTTTCTCTCTGTGTACATCTCTTATATTTCCCCGCATCTTCTCTTTTTCTGTCTGTGAGTTTCTCCATCTCTTTCACAACGTATTCGTCAGTCTTTCTTATATATACATCTCTCTCTCTCTCTCCCGCTCTCTTTCTTTGTACATGCATTATTTCTTTCTCCCCACTCTCTGTATATTGGTCAGTGTGTATGAATATGTGTTTTGCATGTGTCTATAATAATATTACTGTTCCTTTCTATCCCCCCCATCTCTCTCTTTGCGTTAGTTTCTGTGTTCCCACTTAATGAAAATAAAAATCATTACATTTCTTCTCTTCTAATTAAAATAGAGTTCTCTGAAACCATAATATGTAAACAAAAACATCCTGCTCTCATAGTATGCCGATGTGGCTGAGGAGATAAAAGCGTTGACTCACTGTTGCGTATCGAATTTCATCTTGAGACGCCTATCGTGTCTAACCACTCTGAGGCGAAAGAGCTGTCTGTTGATTACTAATATGTGTGTGTGTGTGTGTGTGCGTGTGTGTGTGTGTGTGTGTGTTTAATATTACTGTTATAAAGCCTCTTTAAAAAAATTAAAATTGAGCCTTCTTAATGGCATTAAAAAAATGCGACATTCCGACTTTTCTGTTCTTGAATACTCTCTCCGACTGCTTACTGTGAATGCCCACCGATATGGTATTTATAGTAACTTTATTTCTTCTATTTCATTCATTCAGTTCATTGTTGGTGGAAAAAAGAGGCTAGCCTATGTAGCCAAGGGTGACCTTGTGACTTGGTTCAAATTTCCCGAACAGCAGTAATTATCACTTCGTACACTGATGATTGCATAAGCATGAAATACTAGTGTCTATACGCATGAAGATAATTGTTGATATTTATTAAAAAAATATTATATATAATTATTTCAGGTTAATATTTTCCAGGGGTAAAGCAACCAATGAGGTTTTAACGAGGTTAATACAAGTGATCAATACTGAAGTAGGGCAAGATATATTTTTTATTTGTTTTACATAAGCATTTATATGTCATATAAATCCTTATGTAATACAAATAAATAAATAAATAAATAAATATATACATGTATATATATATGTGTATATGAACCTGAAAAAGATATTACCTTTAATAAAGTATATATATATATATATATATATATATATATATATATATATATATATATATATATATATATATATATATATATATATATGAACCTGATATTATCTTTAATAAAGTAAACCTATCAAGATAATAGAAGCTCTGCCCGGTTAAGAGGAGCAATTTATAAATTAAATTAAAATGATTAGGAATAAAAGTTACATAAAACTTTATTCTATCATCAGGTTGATAAGAACGAGAAAGAATGAGAAGCATTTAGCTTCGAAATGTCATGGCCTAAAAAGGTTATTTCCTACTCTTTTCTCATTTTCGTCTTTATTGACCTGAACTTTTAATCCTCATCTTTTTGATTTATATATATTTATACAGACAAAAAAAAATATTTAAGTTTGAACATAGATTTCTTTTAGATGATTTTATTTGTCAAATAGTAACAGGAACCGTTTTTTTTTATTTTAACTATATATTAACAGATTTATTTAATAATCTACAAAGTTTGTTTCTGGCAATGAGTATATTTACTCCTTTGAAATTTCCGGATATAAGAGCTTTAAATTCTTCTAACGAACATTAACCATATTCTTGTTTGCTTTTTATTTCTTAACTGTTAGGTTGTCCCAATAGTTTGTAAACACTTGAAACAAAATTGAAATTTTACTCGCAAAGTAATAAAAAAAAGAAAAAGAATTAATCCTCAAAATAAAGACCATCATTTTCCAAAACTTCCTGCCATCAATCAGAAAGCTTTCGGATATGGTCAAACTACTATTCAGCCAGCTTCGAATCAAAAATGACAAAGAAACAGGTGAATTAGGGGTCCAATTACCCTTGCCTACCAAACATGTGCACATTACCTACGGTAAATGGGTGTATGAATAGCAAAGAATCTGACTGACTACCTAACAAACCCAGTACCACAGGAACATATAAAAACATTTAGCAACATCGATTCCATGCAATAGCCTGACGAATCCTCAAGAGGATGGAACACGGATAATTCTGTGTAGCTTATTTATCATATATATTTCAAAAACTTACTACCTAGATTTACTTACGTATCGAGCACTGTTAAAGTAAATTTTGAAAATAGATACATAAAATTTTATGTAGATACATAAAATAATGATAATAGAATATCTATCTATCTATATATCTATATCTATATCTATATGTATATATATATTATTTATTAGAAGGTAAACAGTTACATTTAGTCGCTACAAACAGCCATCTGTTTCAGTCATCTGTTTCAGTCAATGAGATTCAGGCGACCCTGAATCATCTGACGCCAAAGAAAAAAGAAAAAAAGGGTCTCGAAAACACACACACACACACACAAAGAGAGAGAGAGAGAGAGAGAGAGAGAGAGAGAGAGAGAGAGAGAGAGAGAGATTATAAGTTGTGACCTCTCTAAAAAAGAAGGATAAAAAAACGGGGAAGTCGTATTTCTACCTTTTGGAAAATCGGTCAAAACATTACCACAACTTATATCAACAGCTAGATATACAGACAATTTCAATTTGAAGTTATTAAAATTAGAGCGTATTTCACCAGAACAGTAGATTGTGGTAGTTCCTGGGGGGGGGGGTGATTTAAACTAAACATCGAGTTTCTTTAAGCGTGTCTGTTGATAAACTAATTGTTGCGTGTCGAAAGAAATTTACTAATCAACTAATTGTTGTGTGTCAAAGAAAGTTGAATGTGAGGGATTTAATAACAAGAAATAAAGAAATAGAGATAGAAATACTAGTTAAAAATGAATTGAATATGACGAAAAGTCGAAGAAAGATAGCGATAAAAAGAGATTAGGAGTGGGTGGGGGGTCTGAGAAAAAGAAAAAGAAAAGGGGAAAGAAAAAGAAAAACTGGAGTCTCACTTCTATGATAACATATACGCACGTACATGCACATAGTCAAACAGACTTACATAAATACTCACGCACACACACACACACACACACAAACACACACACACACATATATATATATATATATATATATATATATATATATATATATATATATATATATATATATATATATACGCTGTAAGTAAATAATTTAAAAATATTAAATTTATAAAATTAAGTTATTAGTTAATAGATTATATTTATATTTATGATAGAGTTATTATGAGAATTTAAAAAATTTAATCGGGGTACATAAACGCACACGCACATATAAACGCACACACACATACACGGATATATAAATGCGTACGTGTACGGATTTTATTATTCCTATCATTTTCAAAATTATTAAAGCCATTAACAATATTATCACATTATTGTATGCGTTATATAATGTGTTGATTTTATCATATTATTATATGTGTTATTTAAGGTGTTAATTTTACCGGTGATTAATTGAATTTATTGTGATTGAAATTAAAGTTATATTACTTTAGCGGAGTTAGGTAACGTGCATATATTATTACAGTTGTAAACTATTTATCAAAATAAGTGACTTCTTAGTTATAATGTTCGCTATTTGGTATATATTAGATTAAAAGTATAGAAAGAATAGATAACTATTATTTAACTTAATATTTATAATATCCTTGTTTTGTTTTTTATTTATTTACTTATTTTTTTACCTATATATATAAAATCGGGGGGGGGTCCGGGTTTAGTTCATGGATTAAAATATTGAAATTCAAGAGGTGGAGATTTATATCATACCTGATAAATATTGGTAAACTACACATATACACATGCATATACTTAATATACATTTACATAAATATACAAATACATACGCATACACACCCATACATATACACCTATAGACAAATAAAAAATACGAGTATAAATAAAAATACAATCATTAAAGTGTGCATAGAGAGGAAGGTACCTAGTATACTTGAATCATGGATGGGGGTAGAAGGGTAAAGAAGTATATGAGTAGAAGAAGATAAATGTCATTCAACCATACGGAGCATAATGCTTTACAATACATAAAAACTGAGAGTATGCACATGACAGGTTATACATTATATATATGTATGCAATTAGTTTCTAAATCTTCAGATTAAATTTAGGTTACTAAGGAGGGGTTTCTTATAGTGTTTGCAATTGATAGAGTTTTCATGTTTTTTTATTTAGGAGATTATCCCTCTCCTTAAATGTTGTAATATATAGTTTCTCATTAAGGCATAGGTAGCAAGGTGAATTTATAGACGAACAGATGTTTGCTCTCTCAAGAATATTCCCATTTCCAATTGGTGATGATCCCTTGTCAATTAATTCATTAAAGTAGTTAGAGAATGATGTTCTGTCTGTATAGTTTGGATTGTCAAAGGAGCATGTGTTTCCTGAGTATCTTTCCTTGAATGTATTACTTGCCATGCTAGTATAATATTTTTTCATTATCCGGATTTTCTTTAGTAGAAATAGTAGCTTTGTAAACAACTGAGGTTATTAAGCAGTTTCCTTTAAGGGGGCATTCAAACTTTCTCCTACAATTGCATGATTTAGTTACTTTAGGTGTATTTCTAATTATACTATTTAATATTTTGTTATTATGTTTTTTAATTATTTTTTCTAAATCATCACTACAACTATAACTTAATTTGATAGTATTTTTATTAAAGATTTTGTACAGAGTGTTTTCAGGAGGGAAATGCCCTTTTAAAAATGTATTGCTTAAGCAAATGTTAAGCATCATATTAAAAGGTGGCATAAACCAAATTATTTTCCTTTTTCCGTTTATTTTAGGCATGCTATTGGAGGGTCTTGGTTCTATGTATTCTAGTTGTGCAAATCCCTCCTCACTCTTAATCTCTTTTTATCTCGATCTTTCTTCGACTTTTCACCATATTCAACTCATTTTTAACTAGCCTATATATCTCTATTTCTTTATTTCTTTTTTATTAAGTTGTGGTAATGTTTTGACCTATTTTCCAAAAAGGTAGAAATACGACTTCTCCATTTTTATCCTTCTTTTTTAGAGAGCTCGCAACTTATAACCTTTGTGATTTTTTTTTTTTTTTTTTTTGAAGAGCTCACTTTTTCCTTTTTCTTTAGTGTCAGATGATTCGGGGTTGCCTGATGAAGTTTCATTGACTGAAACAGATGGCTGTTTGTAGCGAACAAATGTAACTGTTTACTTTCTAATAAATAAAAAATATTTTGCTCTTGTTATCGAGCACTATCTGATAACCTTGTTCCTAACATTAGTTCCTACTTTTGCATATCTCAAGCCTGTATACTCCTCCGGGATTAGAGAGTTGGAAGATACCAAGTGAGACAGACTCTTGTATTGTACCCTTTGTAAATAAACCTATGGATTTACCCTAAGTGAATGTCTTGTGTTATGATTATCTTAAGAAAGATATATCATTTAGCGACGAAAGATGAGAGTATAATATTTTGGAGAAAAAAAACTTTTTCTAAGAACTCAAAAGAAAAAAAAAAGTGAAACTGAATTCAGAACGCACATAGTCGAATGGAAAAAGAAAACCATGGAGTCTGAATGAACGATGAAACTAAGTTCTAAAAACTTAAAATAATTCAACCAACTGAAAAATAAAATTTTAAAAAGAATATGACACAAAATAGACAACACAAAACTAAGATACACAAAAAGTAAGCAAAATCTTTTTTTCAAAAGAAAAAAGTACGTAATTCAGTCTGTTTAGTTTTGCACCGAAAAAAGAAAAAAGGGGAAAGAAAAAAATGTCTAATCCATTTCAAATTTATTTTCTTCTCATAAGAAAAAATAAATAAAAATAAATAAGACTGCAAAAATGTCTTATGCTGCTGTACTCACAAAAACCGTGCAAAACACAACAAAAGTAAATGGAATATTTACAAGAACAATTAAAACAAATTTTACTTAAAAAAGTGAATTATTACATGAATGGTAAGAAAAGAAAATATATTGATGTTAAAATAAATGGCTGGAAAGTAAACTGCCTTCTGGATACTGGGAGTGATGTATCCCTAATTGATGAAGTAACTTGGAAGAAAATTAGATATCCAAAGTTACTAAATACAGAAAAATGCCAGAGGTGTTTCTGGAAATAGACTAAAATTTAAAGGTGAATTTTATACAAATGTGACACTGAAGGAAAATGCAGTAAAGCCCAAAATTTATGGCATGCCAGGAAAAAATTCTAATTTATTTGGTATCGACTTGATGATACTATTCAATTTATGAGAGAATCCCATAAACTCGTTTTGTAGAAAAGTAAGTGTGGCAGGGATAGAAAATTACAAATTGCCAGAAAATATTTATTAAGGACTTAAAAAAGGATTTAAAAATGTATTTTCTGAAGGACTGGGTTGCTGCACTAAGGTTGTAGTGAAATTTGAACTGAAGGACAAATCTAAACCGATGTTCAAACCTAAAAGGAAGGTTCCATTCTCTTCACTGGAAACAATACACGAAGAACTAAAAAGACTCAAAGAAAATGGAGTAATTGAAAAAGGGGACTACTCTGAGTGTGCATCACTCACAGTATATGCAAAAAATAAAAAGATCAGGATATGTGCGGATTTCTCAATTGGACTAAATGATTGCTTAGTTGAATCAGGAAAAACTTTTTCAAAAATTTATTTATCAGAGACATCTTTGCAGGTCAAAGTCCAGGAAGATTGTTCAAAATATCTGACGATAACTACCCATAAAGGATTATTTGCCCTAAAACAATTGGCTTTTGGTTTGAAATTATCCCCAAATTTATTCCAACAAATTATGGATACCATGTTAGCAGGCCTAGATTTTTCACTGGTTTACTCAGACAACATTCTGCTAAGAAGCAAGAATGTTGAAAAACATAAAATCCATATTCATTCGTGAGGTATCCAAGAGAACAGCAAACTATGGATTCAAAGTGGCTCTGGAAAATGCGAATTTGGTATGAACAAAATTGAATATTTAGGACAAATAATTGATCGGAAAGGTAGAAGACCTAACCCAAACAGGACAGAAGCAATTAGAGACGAGCCTAGACCAGACAATATAGTGAAATTACAGTCATTCTTGGGTATTGGAAACTACTATAATCTTTACATCCCAAATATGCATGAATTAAGAGCACCGTTGAATGAATTAGTGAAGAAGAAGAATAAATAGCACTGGACAAAAGCATGTGAGGAAGCATTCCAAAAAATAAAGAAGTGTATGTTATCAGATCTAGATTCGGCACATTACGATCTGAAGAAGGAGTTAATTGTAGCAGCAGATGCAAGCAAACACGGTTTAGGAGCCGTGCTTCTACACAGATTAGATGATGGGTCTACTAAACCAATTGCTCACACCTCAAAGGTTTTATTACCTACAGAAAGAAATTTCAGATTGAGAAAGAAGATCTGGCAATTGTGTACGCTATGAAAAAAATTTCACAGATTCATCTATGGAAGTCCATATGTCTTACAAACGAACTATAAATCATTTCTGTCGATTTTTGGTTTAAAAAAAGGCGTTCCTACCCAGACCACGAACAGATTGCAGCGATGGAACATTATTTTGCTCAACTACAATTTTAGAATGCAACACTTACCATCTAACAAAATTGTGCATGCAGAGGGTCTGTCCAGATTGATTCCAAGTAAAACGGAATTGCTCGAAGAAACAGTTATAGCAGCAATAAAAGAAGAAAATGAACTAACAGATATACTAATAAATATTGTTAGAGAACTACCTGTAACACTCGAAGAAAAGAAAAAAAAGCAGCGAAAATGGACGAATACATTAACAAGATAAAAAAAAAACAAGTGTGGCAAAATGAAAAGAAGAAAAAAGGATTAAAAATATTTCCATTTTCGATATGTGATGAAACTCTAATATACGCAGATGGAGTGGTAATACCACAGGTGTTAAAAATGAAAATTCTGAAAGACTTTCATAGAGGTCATCCTGGAATCTCCAGAATGAAAGCTCTAATGAAAGGATATACATACTGGCCTACAATGAACCAGAACATAAAAAAATGGTAAAATTGTGCAAAGGTTACCAACTAGCAGCCAAAGTTCCACCTATGAAAATGCAACCTTGGCTAAAAACAGATGTATCCTGGATATGCATCCATATAGATTATGCAGGACCACTATAAGGATATTATTACCTGGTAATCGTGGATAGCTTTTCAAAATGGCCAGAAATTTATAAATACAATCACTCCACAGCTGCAAACACTATCAAGGCGTTAGATAAGGTATTTGGTCGTTTTGGAGTACCAAAATAATTGTTAGTGACAATGGTACCATGCTCACAGGACAAGAATTTAAGGACTACTGTGAGTCACTGGCCATAGAACATGTCACAACATCAACTTATAACCTTCAAGCAGAAAGGTTTGTTGATACCTTCAAAAGAGCATTGAAAAAGAATAACAACATTGGCACGGAAGAAAAGAGTATTAAAAAATTAGTAGCAGTAGTGGGGAATATGCCTTTCTTGGGCACATAAAAGTTTTTTAAAATTTTATTTTAATCCATAGTCTGGAGAAAGGGGTTTATACTACTTTTAACGATATTATTCAACACACACACACACACACACACACACACACACACACACACACACACACACACACACACACTGGCCATAGAACATATCACAACATCAACTTATAACCTTCAAGCAGAAAGGTTTGTTGATACCTTCAAAAGAGCATTGAAAAAGAATAACAACATTGGCACGGAAGAAAAGAGTATTAAAAAATTCCTAACAGTTTATAGGATAACACCAAACCAGAATACTAATGCAAATTTATCAACAGCTGAAATAATGTTCGCCAGAAAAGTATGTTCTGTGTTCAACCGATCAATGCCGAGAGAAAAAGAGAAAAAAATATTAAAGATAATGTGAAGTAAAGGACGTATAATGACGGTGATAAAGTTTTCTTTAAAAGCTATCGGGCAGGAAAGAGTTTTTGGGAAGATGGAATAGTCTCAAATAGAGTCAGGATAATGGTCTATATCATAAAAGGACGTTCATTTTCCCATAAAAAACATAAACCAATTGAGACAAAGATACATGGAAACAATCGAAAACCGAAGCTACCAATGGAAGTGTTGTACGACACTTTCCAAACAACAAGGAAATACCAAGAGAAGTATCAGTAACTACAAAAACTAGTCAGTTTCCAAAAATCGAAGAGTCCACAAATGCAAACTGTAAGAAGTGAAAGCAAAAGGAAAAGCTTTGGTTCCAAAAGAACTAAATGGTAACGCCAAATTCTAGGGAAAAATTTAGCTTGGGGGAAGGTGTTATAATGGAATGACCTAGCACCCCTCTGGACAATAAGATGGACATTGTAGATATACTCTTCCGGGATTAGAGAGTTCGAAGACACTGAGCGAGATAGACTCTCGTATTGTACTCTTTGTAAATAAACCTTTGGATTTACCCTAAATGAATGTCCGATGTTATGATTATCTAAAGATATATATATATATATATATATATATATATATATATATATATATATATATATATATATATATATATATATATTATCCTTCCAATTATCCCTCTAAGTAAATGTTGCATTGAAATGTTTGCAACATAGCCCTCTAGCCCCTTTTCTGATAAAAAGCATTAGGCTTCGAAATGCCTAGGTATAAAGAACATATAACACCTCCACTAATTACTTTGTTTCCGTATAACATCAACAAATAAATTCTATACATACCAACATATGGCTTTGCATTGTCTAGGCTGCCGGCGTAGCCTGGTCTTAAAATATGCATAATATTATATTTTAATTAATGCAGAATTCCTATTATAAACAGAAATATCTTAGGTATTAAACGTAACGTTAAATTCCTTTAAAAAAAAGATGAAGGAAAAAAAAATTGGAAAGAAACTCAGACATGTGCATGCGAGTTAACTTCTTGTAAGTAAAAAAATACTTGAGCTGAGATTGAAACCAAAGCTAAAGACAGCAAGTCAAGTATGATAACCATTACACCAGCTTGACATGAATTTCCAAGAGTATTTTCAAGCCAACTTATACTTAACATAAGGAAGCTGTTATATTTCATGACCGTGTGTACCCAGTTATGAAACAGTTGAAAACTGATAAAAATCCGGTGGAAGCCCATGTACCAAATTTTTTAAAATTTTGACCGCATAGCAACCCTTTTTTCCAGATGAAAACTGATTAAAAAGTTTTTCACATGTCAGAATACCCTATATACCAAATTCCAAGTCTGTAGATTAAAAATTCATTGAGTATATAGGTTGAGAAATGTCCACGCACACACACACACATTCTCACTTTTATCTATATATTAATACGACAGCGTGTGTATTATTTTCTGTATCATGCTTACATCCGGGTTGTTTAATTGTTATGTACTTCCATTACTTGTCATAAATAATTTTATCAAAAATTCTTTATAAGTTTTGGTTTCGGTTTCCATTCAAGCTAATGCACCCAAGTCATGTGGATATATTTTTTATTTTTGAAATTGCAACTTTATAATATATAAAAATCGATAGAACATTATCCCTATAATAATATGCACGAAATCTGTAAGAATTAAAATATCATATTTAAGCATACTTTACGGCCGAGCTTTGTCGGGCGTTCATGCCAGCTTAGATAAATACTTTCGCAGATGGAAAAAAAAAATACAATAATATCAGAGCATCTCCATTTACACTAAATAGCTATAGAATGCCAACATCAATATATTACATATGAATGAGTCCCCTCTGGAATTTCCACAGGTCCCATAAGAATTTAACCCACCCGGTATATATATTTTTTTAAACTCTGCTGGGTTTTTTTGGGGGGGGGGCTGATATTTTTGTATGAACCTTTAGGACAATACATGGATATCTGACACTGGATAAATTTATTGATATTTTTTGGCCATCTTATGAAAAATATTTTTTATGAATTTTCTGTTTAATTTTTTACCACTAACCCATATTATGACTGAAAAGGTCATAAAATCACATGTAATCTCTTAAAAAATAGACCCCCCCCCCAATATATATTTATAAATGCACAGAATTTATCTCATACTGCTAATTAATTTTATTAACTACCTTAAAATGCTAGATTAGACTCTCAGAATGGAAATCATTTTATGTTAAATTTATTTGTGAAACTAATCCCTCACTCTAAATTCTAAAAAGATTATTGAAATTATTAAGGAGTCACTAACGGGGTACTCTGTGATTGAATGAAAAACAACCAATCACAGGCTTCCCTTTTTAGATTCCTACCAACCAAGCGGAAGCGGTTATTTCGAATTCGCTTCCTCTTTTGCTGGTCGAGCATCGAAGACAACACATGCTTGTCAGCTTTCTCCATCATTCATACCAGACACGTGCGGGGAGTTTCGACAGCAATTGCAGCACCAAAGAATTCAATGCTTCCTTTTCTTTCTTTTTTTTACCTCAGCCCGGCCAAACTCGACGGGAAACGAACATTGTTAAAAGGACAAATCCCTACAGATAAGTTCCACAAAAGCAACTGTTTTTGCAAGAAAACATGCTTTCGTCCTCCTCTCTCCGATCAATACAATTTTCTTTATAACAATCTTGTGTTGTGTTCCTTTCTTTTCGTCGACGTCACATTATTTTTTGTTACCATCTGTAGTTGGGAAAATCCCAACAACATTTCTTTGTTTTCTTTCTAACAAGTTTTTCAGGATGTTCACGCATAATTATCTAACAAAAAATCAGAATTACCTAAAAAAAATTACAATCTCACTTTTGTTTAAGAGTGGAGATTTAGGTGAGAATTTTCATTTACTACTACTACTACTACTACAATAAAGAGCTATATGAACGATTCATAAGAACGACAAGAGAAGAAAATCACCCTGATATGGCTAAGAAAAGGGCGCATGAACAGAGAAACAGAATCACTACTGACAGCTGCACAGAACAACGTGATTAGAACTAACTACATTAAGACTTAAGTAGGAAACCCAGGAAAAACAGTGTAGAAAGAGACAAAACTATAAACCACATAATAAGTGAATGCAGCAAACTATTCTCAAAAGAATAAATAACAGACACGACTGCATGGGGAAAGAAGTACACTGGGAACTCTGCAAACAACTGCCTATTAAACATGCAGAAAAATGGTACAGGCACAAACCAGAGAGAGCACTGGAAAACGAAAATTACAAAATCGTTTGAGACATGGACGTACAAAGACATAAACGTATTCAAGCAAGGAGAACGGATATAATAATAATTAACAAGGAGAGGAAGAAACTGTCAAATTGTATATTTTATCATTTCAGCATAGGTTGAGGATCAAAGAGATGGAAAAATGAAGCAAATATATGGAACTTACCATGAGACATGAAGAAAAATGAATATAATAGCATTAATTGTAGGAGTACTAGCATTAATTGTAGGAGTACTATAAACAGTTCATAAAAGTCTTTTTTTTTAAGTCTATGAATCAAGAGAAAGACTGGAACTATACTATTGACATTATTATGGAGTCTCCAACTGGGGGTACCCTGTGATTAGATGTAAAAACAACCAATCACAGGTTATTATTTTAGATTTGCACCGAACCCCATGTGAGCGTTTTTTTTTTTTTTTTTTTTTTTGTTTGGTTGGTTTTTTTTCATCAAAGTCTCTTTCTCTTTTTCCTGTGACGATCCTCAAAGGAAACACGTTGGCCTTCTACTCTCGCCATCTTTTAGACAGCGGGATATTTGTGAAGATTAAAAGCAGAAACTAAAGCACAGAATCTGAAACAACACAGGAAATATAAAACTGTTAAAAGGAAGCATCTTTCAGATAAGTTACTGCAAACATTAACTGTTTGCAACAAACTTGTCTTTCTTTCCTCTCTTTTCCTTCAAATACAAGTTTTTTAATAACATTTTCGTATGTGTTTGTGTTCCTTTCCTCTTGGCGGTGTCATAATAACTTTTGTTACCACATATAATTGGAAAAAAAAAATCCTAATAATACAGAAGACAGTAATGCAGAAATTTAAATGTAACGTAAACAAACATCTCATTGCACAATTCCCCACTTAAGATGTTCCTATAAATCTGACTCCAAATTCACAGTAGTGGGGAATATGCCTTTCTTGGGGCACATAAAAGTTTTTTAAAATTTTATTTTAATCCATAGTCTGGAGAAAGGGGTTTATACTACTTTTTTTTTTCTTTTTTTTTTTTTTTTACATAGGAATCACCACATTATCAAGGCCAAGAGGCCACTCAAGGATAAGGGTTAAAGAGTGTACAGTAGAAATTGGGCAATATAGTACTCATTAGTAATGAAAATTTGGTAAATTTGATAACTTATATGGAACGGCTCATCAAGAACTTATTTACTTTAGACTTGAACACAACCATATTGTAGTCAGCCGGAAAGCAGGAAAACGGAAGACAATTCCACAGGCGTGCAGTTCTAAGAAAGAAGCTTTGTTCATGGAATCTACGTTTAGGTTTAGGCACAGATAAAGAGTGGGGGGAATTATTGATAGTGTTTACAGCTAGACGAGTGTTTCTTGTGAAAGTTTTGCGAGAGGGGACCATAGATTGAAGCTCAGTCGAACACGTTCCATGAAAATAACGATACATCAGAGACAAACTCGCAACATCTCTTCTGTGAGATAGAGGTTGCAGCGAAGAGAAAAGGACATCTCCTACGAGGCTACGAAGTCTATTTTGAACTCTATCAAGGCAGGACAAGTCCTTTCTAGCAGCTCCTGCCCAGATGTGCCAACAGTATTCCATCTTTGGACGTACCTGGCTCTTATATAGATAGAGAATAGCATCAGCAGTGAGATATTTACCTGATCGATAGAAAGATCCCACCATTTTTCCAGCGGCCTTGGCAACAGATTTGATGTACGTGTTCCATTTAAGATCAGGAGTAATGGTCAAGCTCAGAAGCTTGTCAAAACTTGAGGCCTCCTGTAGACGAGAGCCATTCGTTTCAATTGATGCCAGATGTGGATCAGAATGTTGATGATGTAAAGAGAGAAGTTTGGTTTTAGATGCATTAAAAGTAACCAGCCACTCCTTTCCCCATTGTACTACGTGCTCAAGATCAGAGGAGAGAGAATTGGAGAGAACTTGGTCGTTTACTGTCTTAGATGTGCAACCATAGATGGTAGTGTCGTCAGCATAAATGTCTACAAATGATGTAAGGATGTGATTTGGAAGATCATTAATGTAGATCAGGAAAAGATTTTTAACGATATTATTCAACACACACACACACATACACACACACACACACACACACACAATTCCTACAAAAAGAAAAAGAAACTTTAAAATCTTTATTAGATGCACAAAAGGTCAGTTTTACCTAATTCCCAAGGAATTGAACACAAAGAAACAAAGGTCACGAAGTCACCAAAAACAATTCTGGTAATTATTTCCTCCAATTTGTCTTCATTTTAATTTTTTTTTTTTTTTTTTTTTGCCAGCATTCATTGAAAAGTTTGAAATGATTTTAAAATATAAGTAAAATGAAGAATTTTAAATACTGCTATTTGCACGGCAAAATCCCGTTGACACAACGGTTCTCATCGGATCAGCAAATTTAAGTAATGTTGAACCAAAAGGCATAAGCGGGTTTTAAATGCCATAATACCATGCATCATGTTTTTAGGACATTGATTATAAAGTTAATGCTTGTGTTTAAAACTAAAACATATAAAAGAGACAACTTTAAAAGTATTGATTCCGAAACCCATGAGTCCAATCATACATTTTGTTTTCTATTTTTTAATTGAATCTAGCCCGAGCAGGTAACGGGTTAATATTAAAATTGATATGACTTGCATTAGATCGTATCAGTGCTATTTAGCCATCTTGGTTTTTAGTTGCAGTGTAGTGGAATTATGAAGTATTTCTGACGAACACTAAAAAGCAAATGGCTTGAATAAGTTATCCTCTTTCTTTCTTCAATTCCTTTCCATACGCTCTCTTCATCACTTCCTAAAGCAAGCAAGTATCCACAGGAATGTGTTAACTCAAGCTATTTTTAATCAATAAAAATCATTTCAAACCCCAAGAGTAACAAGCCTATGTGAAAGTAATAAACCGACACGAAGTTAGTAACTCCTGTAAAATGATGAAATAACAACCAAAAGCTAGACAGAATTATCAAATCAGCTACACTTTGAACAGAACTCCAAGCACGCACACTCAAATCACCTGTACCTTCAAGGGGGGGGGCAAGTTGTAAGAGAGCAGCTCACATACAAGCCTTCTTCATCTCGTACACACACTAACAAAAATCAAACAAACAGAAACGAATTACTACCCATTCACACACACTGGCAGAACAAGATCAACCAACACACATACACAGTAATACGCTGCCAAATACTCACATATGTATATTACTTAGGCATAACTATTATTCACATTATGGAGATATTGACTTGTGATTACATAACAAGGTAAACCTGTCTTTACAAAACACAAATTTGCATGCATGAACAATTTGCTGATTGAAAATAATTTTTATATCTTTATAAAATTGTAGATATAAAAAAATTTGTGTTTCTTAATTTTTTTCATTCACAAAACTCTGTTTATTTTTTAGTTAACACTTGTTTACTGGTGATCCCTCTATTCTCTTAATGTTTCAGTTATTTCCATTTTACACGTCTGTATATATCCTTCCTTTTTTCCTTTATTAAAACACTAGCAGGGGGTACCCGGCGTTGCCCGGGTGTTTGTAGGTGGGTGTTGGGGGGATCAAAACAAAACCCTGTTTAAATATTAAGAATCGAAAAAAAAAAACAGTGAAGAAAGTTTTGGGAAAGAGGTACACTTGAACTCGAAGCCTTGAGGTTAACAGTCTGATGACATAGCATGACGCCACAAAAACAGGGACTAAGCGTTTGAAAATCCAGGTAGGTTTCTAGGTCAAATATTACGCCATAGCAGTAGCAGTAGGAGAGAAAACGAATTCACAGTGTGAATTTTGTAAGATAAAAGTCGCTGAAATAAAAGATATTTACGACCTCGTTTCGTAAATCTTAGATATTATCATCTCGGTAGCATATAAAAAGTTATAAGAATGAGCGAGCAAGTCAAGAACCAACCCCAAAAAAAGCCTTTGCCGGACATACAGAAAAAATGCACGCACACACTAACACACAAATGCACTAACACACTAACACACATTTTGCCTTTTATATATATAGATAACTTTTAAAACACAATTCACATTAAAAGTTAGCATGGTTCTTGGTTATAAACAATAACGCTATTGTCATTCAAAATAGCTCTATCAAGGCCAGGGACTATGCCACAGAGGCTCGACTAATAAACATGGAATAAATATTGCATAGACTCAACCATTATATAATCCTTTCAGTCCCCCACCCCTCAATCCTGCTTTCATTTTATCTCGCAATTACTTATAACGTCCCCAGCTGACTTTCGGAAGACCCCACCCCCTCTGCTTTTCTTTTATATCGCAAGTTTCTCAAAATGTGGCTAGCTAAAGTCCAGAATGAGATCACGCTTTTCTTTTAACGGTTAATTTTAAAAAAAAATAAGTCTTTTAAACGCTGATGTTATTAAAACTAAAATTCTTTTCTACAGTTTGCATATTGGAGACGGAAGTGTTTTTTTTTTTTTAGATAAGTGACTTCTATATTAATCCTACTTTTTATCTTTAGATTCAAATGTTAATAACTACATTTTATTTCAGGATTTAATTTATGTATTTCTGTTTTATTAAATGCTAGCGTTTCTCTCGTCCATAAATGTTTATTTATATACCAAGTTGATTGCAAAAATCGATTAGGTAATTTTATTCATTTTTAGTTCGTGAGAGGGGAATCTATCACCATACTTTCCCTTAAACACGTCCATTGGACTTTATTAAGTATAATACTTAATAATTTTTTTTTAATGGAGCGTAGAAAACACATTGTGGATGCGTTATCGGCAGCCCCCGTTACTCTCGCTTCTCCTTATTTGTCCCTCAGTCCTCATTTTTTAATGAGTGATTTTCTGACAAAGGGAGAAGAAAAAGCTGTTTTCAAGGTTGGTAGTATTTTGCGTGAACAGTCGACAGAGATGGCGGAAATTTTCTGTTTCTATGTCTATCCTTGTAGCCATGTCACTAGTAAGGGTGCTGGAGGTAAACGTTTTATCTAGGCTGACGTTATCCGCCTGATAGTCAGGGATGCGAACTTTGGATTAACCACTAAATTGGCTGTCCTATCAGCAGGTGCAAAGTACTGGGGCTGCTGTATTGCCATTTGGTGAATGGATTCTGGACCATGCAGTAGCTTCTGGTGGGGCCTCTTGATACCATATTAGTGGTTAATTGTTACGGCTTTACCTTATCATGTTCTACAAAAGAAAAACATTCTTCGTTTCTTTTTCTCTCTTAGTTTCCCCTCTCTGTCCTGCTCTAAGCAAATCTGACGACCTACTTGACAAATTCCAAAATTCCTTCATGACAAGTTTAAAAAAAAATACACGATTAAACCTCCAGCTTCCAACGTAGACCTCCACTACCATATCTCCTTCTCCAACATCAGGGGTTTACGTTCTAACCTAACAGAGGTTGAAACCCAATTACAGGAGACTAAACCAGACCTTTTATTTTTAAGCAAAACTGGCATTGGACAGGCTATTTCCCTAGAAGAGTTTGCAATTAAAGGATACTCTAACTTAACTTCCAAATCTGACCCTCAAGATCGCCATGGGCATGGAATATGTGCCTATATTAAAGATGGTTTTCCATATGGTAGGGACATCTCCAGAGA
This sequence comes from Euprymna scolopes, assembly GCF_053919585.1. Taxonomy (NCBI): domain Eukaryota; kingdom Metazoa; phylum Mollusca; class Cephalopoda; order Sepiida; family Sepiolidae; genus Euprymna; species Euprymna scolopes. Next base: position 72,229,647 of record NC_136516.1, on the reverse strand, counting down.
AGATCCTAACTTACCTTATATGTGCTTCCGGGTTGCACTAGCTCACACTACTGCATTTATATTTACTCTCTATCGCCCCCATAACAGGTGAGTTACTATCTTTAAAGCATATCTGAGAAAATTGACCAAGTCCTATCTGCTTATCCTTCAGCTAACATTCACGTATGTGGAGACTTCAATGTTCACAATGTGGAATGGTTGCCTCACTCAAACAAGACCGATGATGAGAGGAGGTTCTGTTATGATTTCTCCATTGCTTATGACCTCATTCAGATTGTTCATGAACCCACCCATGTGTCCGATAATGACGGCCAGTATGCGAGTCTCCGAGACCTTTTTCTCACAACTTGCCCTGAACTATGTTCAGTTTCCGTTCTGCCTCCTCTTGGATCTTCCAACCACTCAGTTGTATCGATTAAGATAAAAATGAAATGTAATAAGTCCCCAGACGTACCTCTCCGTCGTACAGTATACCGATACACTATGGCTGACTGGGATAGATTCCGTACATTTATATCGGATCTACCTCTGCATTCCATGTTTAAAAAGGATGTGTCCTCTATAGTATCAGACCTGATGGAATGGTTAATTGTAGGTATAGACTGTTTTATACCCTCGGAAAAGTTCCAGCAAAAACCTAACAGCCAGCCATGGTTCTCTCCAGAATGTGCTGCTGCTATTGCGCACAGAAATCACTTTTTCCGCTGCTTCCAACGTAATAGATGTATGGAAACTAAAGCAGCTTTTAGCAGTAAGAAAGTAATAAAGAATGCAAGTCCAAAGTAGCTGAGCAGCAGCTTGGTTCCCACCAATTTTGGCAAATAGCAAACAGAATCCTGAACAAAAGCATGTGCTCTATCATCAATGGACCTGAGGTAATCTCGTCAGCATCAGACAAAGCCAAACTCTTTGCAAAGAATTTTGCAGCTAATTCTACCCTTTGCGACCAAGGCCACCAACCCCCAATATCTCCTCCTATATCAGAAAACACGCTATGTGATATACATATATCTGTACATGATGTTGCCAAGCTAATCAAAAACCTTGATTCCAGTAAAGCAACTGGCCCTGACGGTATTCCAATTATAGTACTCAAAAAACTTCAACCTGAACTAGCGCCCATATTTACAAAACTGTTTAAACGTTGTCTTAAGGAGAATAGTTTCCCATCTCCCTGGAAAATTTCATCAGTATGCCCTGTATTTAAGAATTCAGGTGATCGCTCATCCTCCTCTCAGTACAGGCCAATAAGTCTCCTGTGCGTCATGAGTAAGTTGTTGGAATCTGTGTTAAATACAGAAGTAATCAATCATCTCAACAAAAATAACCTTCATAGTGACACTCAATATGGTTTCCGTTCTGCTAGATCTACAGCAGATGTGCTTACAGTTATATCTCAAAGGATTAGCAAATCTCTCGACGGAGGCCACCTTTCTAGGGCAATTGCTCTTGACATATCTAAGGCCTTTGATAGGATATGGCATAAAGGTTTACTTCATAAGATCTCTAGCTATGGTATAGCTGGAAATATCTTCTCAATTATTAAATTATTTCTTCCTGATAGGTTCATAAGAGTAGTAGTTGATGGGCAAAAATCAGAAGCTCACAGTATTAATGCTGGAGTCCCTCAGGGGTCCATCCTGGGCCCAACTCTTTTCCTGATCTACATTAATGATCTTCTAAATCACATCCTTACATCATTCGTAGACATTTTTGCTGATGACACTACCATCTATGGTAGCACATCTAAGACCATAAACGACCAAGTTCTCTCTGATTCTCTCTCCTCTGATCTTGATCATGTTGTACAATGGGGAAAGGAGTGGCTGGTTACTTTTAATGCATCTAGAACCAATCTTTACATCATCAACGTTCTGATCCCCATCTGATATCAATTAAAATGAATGGCTCTTGTCTTGGGGAGGCCTCAAGTTTTGACAAGCTTCTGGGCTTGATCTTTACTCCTGATCTTAAATGGAATACGTACATCAAATCTGTTGCCAAGGTCGCTGGAAAGATGGTCGGATCCTTCTATTGATCCAGTAGATATCTCACTGCTGATGAAATTCTCTATCTATATAAGAGCCAAGTACGTCCATGGATAGAATACTGTTGTCACATCAGGGCAGGAGCTGCTAGAAAGGACTTGTCCTGCCTTGATAGGGTTAAAAATAGACTTTGTGGCCTCATGGGAGATGTCCTTTTCTCTTTGCTGCAGCCTCTATCTTACAGAAGAGATGTTGCGAGTTTGTCTCTGATGTATCGTTATTTTCATGGAAAGTGTTTGACTGAGCTTCAATCTATGGTTCCTCCTTGCCAAACTTTCACAAGAAACACTCGTCTAGCAAAACCCTATCAATAATTCCCCCCACTCTTTATCTGTGCCTAAGCCTAAACTTAGAGTCCATGATCAAAGCTTTTTTATTAGAACTGCACACCTGTGGAATTGTCTTCCGTTTTCCTGCTTCCCAGCTGTCTATAATATGGTTGTCTTCAAGTCCAACGTGAACAAGTTTCTGATGAGCCGTTACACTTGTTAACAAATTTACCGAACTTCCATAACTATCGATTATTACATTGTCCTTCTGACTACTGCACACTCTTTAACCATTATCCTTGAGTGGCCTTCCGGCCTTGATAAGTGGTGATGCCTATGTAAAAAAAAGAAAAAAAAAATACAGCGCCTAGAATTCCCAAAATTAGTCATCCATTTTAGTAATAACCAAGCTCAACGTTGCTTAACTTTGGTGATCTTATGAGAACCGATGTGTAAACGTGGTTATACCATGTGTATATATATATATATATATATATATATATATATATACATATATATATATATATATATATATACATATATATATATATACATATATATATATATACATATATATATATATATACATATATATATATACATATATATATATATATACGTATATACATATATATATATGTATATATATATATATATATACATATATATATATATGTATATATATATATACATATATATATACATATATATATATACATATATATATATATATATATATATACATATATATATATATATATACATATATATATATGTATATACGTATATATATATATATATATACGTATATACATATATATATATGTATATATATATATACATATATATATATATACATATATATATACATATATATATATACATATATATATATATATATATATATATACATATATATATATATATATATACATATATATATATGTATATACGTATATATATATATATATATATATATATATATATATATATATATATATATATATATATATATGTATATACATATTTTAGATTTTACAGGGTTACTATATTGTGAGAACTAGGGATATATAAATGCATATGCATGTTTGCTTGCTTATGTGTATGTGTGTGTGTATGTCCAGCTGCCGGAGAGGTAAAACTCCGTGATAATAAAACATGCACACATGCCACTGCTCAGTCATCTCACTATTTCAGTTTGTCACTGTGCAACCAGTGGTAGGGTGCCAGAGGGTACAATATGTGTAGCGCAAGCATGTTGTGTCGCGATCTTTATGTGCAGATATCTTTCGAAGAAGAAAAAAATAAATAAAGTGAGTGGCGACGTGCACAGGCTTAGTGGGCTGGAAGTGCATAGCTGCAAATCTGCACATAGGCTGCCAGTGATTTATCTAACATCGTCGACTAAATCGCTTACAGGGTGGAAGCAACTTCGGTGGATGATCTGGCGGCTGAGCAGCCTTTTCTAGGGATACACTGCTCACCCATGAATTTGGGAAGGGTCTAGAAAAGGTGACCTAAAAATTGTCTACCCTTTTATTAGCTGGTTGGCTTCCTGCGGTCAGCGGCTGCTCTATATTTGCAGGAGAAACAAGATAAAGTTGAAGAAAAATAATAAACAAGGAAAGTCAAAATTTTATCAGGAGAGGAATAACCTAACTGTTGCTACGTGGAATGTGAGAACTTTGCTAGATGTCCTGGATAATGAAAGACCTGAGCGTAGGACAGCTATTGTTGCAAGAGAGCTCGCTAGGTACAGCATAGTCATTGCGGCATTGTCTGAAACACGATTGAGTGCTGAAGATCAATTGGTGGAAGTGGGCTCGGGATACACCTTTTTTTGGAAAGGAAAACCATCGGGGCTGAGATGAGTGGGTGGAATTGGCTTTGCAGTGCGTTCTGATTTGGTGAAGAGGATTGAACAGCCAATCTGTGTAAGAGACAGAATTATGATGATGCGCTTCGCTCTTGCATACAGTAGGTATATGACGATTTTATCTGTGTATGCCCCTACCATGGGTCATGATGAAGACACCATCACGGCGTTTTACCGAGATCTCAGTCATACCATTTCCTCTATTCCTTTATCTAAGAAGATCTTACTCATGGGTGACCTAAATGCAAGGGTTGGCAAGGATCATCACACCTGGGACTCACTCGGCCGGTTTGGTGTAGGTAGGGTCAACAGTAATGGTCTGCATCTTCTCCATCTATGCACTCAGTTTAACCTTGATATCTTTCTTCAGCCACAAAGAGGTCCATAGGTTTACCTGGACCAATCCTCATTCAAAACAAGGTCAATTGATCAATTACATTATTTCCAGGAAGGCAGATTTGCGGGACATATCTAGTGTGCGTGTTATGCGTGGAGCTGAATGCGGCACAGATCACTTTTTGGTACGCAGGAAGTTTAAGGTCTGTATAAGGAGGAAGTGTAGGTTGGGTGGTGTTGGGATTCCCAGGCGGGTTGATGTGTCCAGGCTTGCTGATCCAAGTGTACGTGAAAAACTTCGATCTGTAGTTAATTCTGCTGATTTTGATGGGTCATGGGCGCATTTTAAAAATACAATCTATGAAATAATTGTAGATGTTCTTGGCTTCCGCAAATCTAAACATCAAGATTGATTTGATGATAATGATTTTGAAATTACTCAACTCTTAAGAATGAGTTGCACCATAAGATGTTGTCTGCCTCTCATGAAGGTCGAGAGTCCCTCTGACAGTCACTTAAAGCAAACAAGGGTATTCTCCAAAAGCGACTCCGCCAAATGAAGAATCAGTGGTGGGCTAAACTCGCCAACCAAATCCAGATGGCTTTTGATTGTAAAGACCTCAAACGCATGTACCATTTGCTTAAAAAAGCTTTTGGTCCTCAAACACTATCTACATCTCCCCTACCCTCAAGTGATGGAATTGCCCTTATAAAGGATCCTAACAAGATTCTCCTTCGTTGGACCGAGCATTATTCTGATCTCTTTGACAACCCCTCTAACATTGATGAGGACGTCATCAATGAATTTTTATCACAACAGAAGCTTATCTATGAAATGTCCGTGTTCCCATCTGAGAATGAAATTAGAGATGCAATCAAGGAAGTGAACGTTGGGAGGGCTCCAGGGCTTGATGGTATTCCTGCGGAAGTCCTCTTACATGGGGATGATAAACTTGTTCATGAAATTCTTCATCTTATCACTGATGTCTGGAGGAGTGTTCCCGTCCATCAGGATTGGGTTGGTGCAATTCTTATATCACTGTACAAGGGAAAGGGGCCCAGGACCGACTGTGGAAGTTATCGTGGGATAAGTTTGTTGGAAGCGGTTGGCAAAGTATTTTCCAGAGTTCTACTCAATAGATTGTTAAAGTATATTTGTCCATCCGTCATTCCAGAAAGCCAAAGTGGCTTTCGTCCGGGCAGAGGAACCATGGATATGATCTTCTCTGCTCGGCAGTTGCAGGAGAAATGTACTGAACACTGCGTTCCGCTTTATCAGGTTTTTGTTGATTTAACTAAGGCTTTTGATACGGTGAACAGAAGTGCCCTTTGGATAATTCTGGGGAGGTTGGGATGCCCACCTCAATTTATATGATTACTCAGGGAGCTCCACACTAATATGAAGGCTCGACTGAACTTCAACGGATGCCTGTCGGAACCCATATCGGTTGACAATGGTGTGAAGCAGGGTGATATCCTAGCACCTACACTTTTTCAATTTACTTTGCAACTATGTTATCGTATGCCTTTAGGGAATGTTCTCTAGGTGTTTGTTTGCGTTTCAGAACCACAGGTAGGGTCTTTGATCTTCGTCGTTTTCATGCTTCTACAAGGACCTTTCAGCACCTGGTTCGTGAATTGCTTTATGCGGATGACGCCAATCTCGTGGCCCATGGTGAGAGGGATATGCAGGGTATCATGGATCTGTTTATGGGGGCCTGTGCGTCTTTTGGGCTTACTATTAGTCTTAAGAAGACTAAGGTCATGTTCACACCTCCACCTGGTAGTTTATATGTGGAACCAAGTATTTTTGTCAACAACCAGAGACTTGACGTGATTGACACATTTGTGTATTTGGGTAGTACTCTCGCCAAAGATGGAACCCTGGATGCTGAGGTCAACTATAGGATACAGCGTGCCACTAAGGTTTAGAGAAGCGAGTATGGTCTGACAGGGGTATAACTATTCATACAAAGATCAGTGTCTATCAATCTTGTATTTTACCATCCCTGCTTTACGCTTCTGAGGCCTGGACAACTTATGGTAGACACATAAAAGTCATGGAGAGAGTGCACCAGAAATTCCTGAGACACATTCTGGGCATTAGATGGATCACTTTTATATCTGATATGGATGTTCTTATGCAGCCTGATGTACCTTGTATCGAGAAGTTGATTATACGCAACCAGATGAGGTGGGCTGGACATCTGACAAGGATGGACGACGATAGATTGCCAAAGATTAAGGATAGCATCAAAGATAATCTTAAAGCTCTTGGTATTGACGTGTTCAGTTGGGAAAGTGCTTCCAATGATCGTAAAAAGTGGCGCTCCTTAGTCTATCATGGCTGTGATAGTTTTGAGAAGAAAAAAGAAGAGCATGCAAAAATGAAGCGTAATATCCGGAAGAAAAATCTGTCAGATATATCAGGTCTGTCGGAGGATTTCATGCAGAACCACACCTATGATTTATGCGGTAAAATGACTTTATCTGGAGCTGGCCTGGCTAGCCACAAGCGTTCAGATGGAGATCAATCTTTCTTTGATGGGGTAAACTTTGCAGGGCACAGATGTTCTGTTTGTTCTGTGGTCTGTAAATCGAGTGGAGGCCTAAAGCGTCATATGAGCGTCCACAGTAGAGCAGCACCAGTTGGCATCCCTCAATCTCAGTTTAAGTGTGACCTTTGCAACAGACTGTGTAAAAGCAGGGCTGGTCTGAAGAGCCACCTTCGTTCGCACAGAAAATAGGAATTGATGCATTCTTGATCACATTTCCACATGTATATATGTATGTGTGTATAAGTGTATATATGTGTACATAATTATAATATTATTAAAATATATATATATATATATATATATATATATATATATATATATATATATATATATATATATTCAAAAATACATGGAAATAATTGAGTAATCAACAATAAAGCAAGGGAAAGATGGTCTTCTTCTGTAAAGAAGTGATAATCACTATATATATATTTATATATACATGTATATACATATATATATGTATATATATATGTATATACATATGTATATGCATATATATATTTATTATATACATATATATACATATATATATGTATATACATATATGTATACATATATATATGTATATATATAAGTATATACATATATATATACACATATATATACATACATACATAGGTTTATATATATATATATATATATATATATATATATATATATATATATATATATATATATATATATATATATATTAGTCCTCGTGCAAAAGAGCAGGACACAAAATGTTTTAAATAATAATAATAATAGAATAACAATAACAAAGACTTTCGCTGGCGAGGACTACTATTGACTGTAACCAGTTATACAATCCTTTGGAAATTTTCATATCTATTTTTCTCGTTATGTACTGAATATTTGTTAATGAATCCTATATAAAATATGTTCCTTATTAAATTTTAAACATTTTCTATTCTGAAAGAAGTTTTAAAAAATCTAATCTGAAAAAGTTATTTTAAAGTTTTTGTTAAAAAAAATTCATATTTTCTCATTATTCAGACCTGTATTACAAAGAGGGGGATGCAAAAATGAGCTGTGTTGTGAGGAGAAATACAAACTGAAACAGAGAATATTCAGACCTGTAATAATACAAGGAGGGGATTGCAAAAATGAGTTGTAGCGTGAGGAGAAATATAAACTGAAATAGAGAGAAGGAGAGTTTTAAAATATAATCCTAAAAAGATAAGATACAAATTAGAAAAGCATTTCATCCAAGGCATGAAAATTGTTAAACAAAATGTTTTTACTATAGGCTTTTAAAATAAAGGTACAGGATTCAATTTGAAATGTATTTATCTTAAAAATGCACTTTTATAAATTTTACAAAATAAGGTATAAAAATTTAATTTAAATTGAATCAAAAAATTACCTTGGATTTACTTTATGTAATGTACATTTTGTTGCAATTTAAAAACATTATCTTTCATCTAGCAATTAATGATATAGATATAAAATTTTCAATGATTTTTTTTTACCTTGGTGATACTATTTCAGCATAGGGAAGTGCTGGTGTTAGTGTTGGTGTTAGTGCTGGGGTGACTTCTACCATTACTAGCCTGTTGACCAAGAGAATAACCTATCAGGCATGTGTGTGCAGTTTGCTTTTGAATAGCAATAAAACCTGGCCAGTGAGGGTTGAAGATATACGTTGCATGGAGAGGAATAATATCAGCATGATATTATGGCTGTGTCATGTGAGTTTTAAGGACAGGTTAAGATCTAATGAACTTAGTGGAAGATGAAATTGTAGAGTGATGTGTGCAGATCAGGGGACATTTTTGGCTTGGTCACAATTAAGGAATGGTCGCGAATGTTTTGATTAGTAGATGTAGAATAGTAGCAGAGTCGGTTGATGTGTTTGTATATTTAGTTCACAGGGAAACATAGTAGGACATGATAAGAATGGACAGGAGACTTTGATGGTATGGTCACATTGAAAGAATGGATGAAAGTTCTTCAGTTTGTAGATATAGAATAGTTTTTTTTTGTTTTTTTTTTACACGGTGGTCACCACTTATCAAGGCCCAGAAGCCACTCAGGGATAAGGGTTAATTCCAAGTACAGTACGTTAGTGTGGAGATTTGATGAAGTGTTTACTTAAGGGGACGGTTCATTAGGAATTTGTTAACGTTGGACTTGAAGACATCCAAGTTGTAGTCAGGTGGGAAGCAGGCAGACGGAACAGAGTTCCACAGGCGTGCAGTTCTAAGAAAGAAGCTTTGTTCATGGAATCCACGTTTTGATTTAGGCACAGATAAAGAGTGGGGGAAATTATTCACAGTGGATTCAGCTAGACGGGTGTTTTTCGTGAAAGATTGGCGAGGGGGGACCAGAGATTGGAGTTCAGACGAGCACCTGCCATGGAAATAATGATAAAACAAGGATAGGCTCGCAACGTAAGTTAAGGTAGCAGGGTCGGTGCATAGGGAAACATGTGGGAGGAGTGATAAAAATAGACTTGAAAGATAATGACTTTGAGGTTACTTTGGAAGTTTATTTATTAAAGTCGTTCAGCATGAGCCAGCAGGTGGTGGTGGTGGTGGTGGTCATCATCATCATCATCATCATCAAAATTTTATTGCTTTTAATTTACTTCCAAATTTTGGAGAAATATTAAAATACCCAATATACAAATAGAATTAGTTTTACTAAAAGTGCAGATTTTTTTCTTATGGAAATCGAGTCAGTTGGGGCGTTAATATATTCAATTTACAGGGGAACCCGATAAATAAGGTTGGATATGGGATAAATAAGGATCTAGCCAGGTTGGTTCAGAAGTTTCTGGATAGTAGGAAGTGGACCTTGGGTTTACTTTTGGCAACTTGTAACCTGCTTCCCTTATTTTGTTCTTTAGTTCTCACATTCCATGAGCGATGTTTCTGACAAAGGGGGAAGAATTGCTGCTATCTGGATTGGAATGTAACACTTATCATTAAATAGTTTTGGACTTTGATGTGGTATTTTTAGCAACATATTCCAAGTGGCTTCATGCCTTGTCTGGAACAATCTCCATTAAAAAAGCTGTTCAACTCATAGCAGCATGGCAGCATGTAGAACAGACGTTAAACCACCACCGCGGCCGCCGTTGCTACTACTGCTGCTGCTGATGATGATGATGGTTGTTGTTGTTGTTGTTGTTGAGCATCATTAAGTCAATCATTTCAAATAAATCATTTTTTGTTGGCATTCATTTCCACGATATCTATCTAGTTAGAATCATTTCGAGAAAGACATCAAGCACTTACAGAAGAAACCACATGAAGGTTGCCCACATCCCCAAATGTGTTTCTGATTCGAGCTTGACAAACTCAGTTTGTTAGTCCATGTTGTTAACCACTTGGCCACCGTCACCTCTATGATGATGATGATGATGATGATGATGATTGTTTTTTCAATGCTCTCCTATTCGTGAACTAGGTCACCCAATCAGAATCCTTGATATCTCCAACTGTCTGTTTTATGTAACAATAGTTGGTCTTGTTGCTGATCGAGAGCGATGTTTTTCTCCAGCTTTTAAGAATATGATTTGACATTTACTTGCTTTGAAACTTGCATCCACGAATTCTGTGATGAATATTTTGTCAAGTCACCAACAGTAACAGTCATCACTTAAACGTTTGCCTTACAACACATTAACCCTTTTCCCCTCATTTAATGCCAACTCCAGTCATTCTGGTAAAAAATTTATGATTTAAGTCCTAAATATCTTCAAATAATTATAGAATTAGTTTGTTGGGTAAGCATCAACGAAAACTCATCTAGCTACAACCACTGCCAATAATTACCCCCCCTCTCTCTCTCTCTCTCTCTCTCTCTCTCTCTCTCTCTCTCTCTCTCTACCTGAAATTACACAAGACTTCCAAACTTTAAAGTTTCTTTCCTACCCATCTGTGGAACACGGTGCTTCGGGCTACTTTCTGACTAGTAGCATATAACACGATTGGTGACATTTATTTGACGGGTTTCTACCAGTATTTTGTTTGGTTTGCGATTTTCTCACAAGATAACTTTATATGCCAGAAGGATTCTTTCTCATATTTTTGTGATTTAAAATTTCAAAGATCATTTTATGTGTTAGAAAGATTCATGTTTTGGGTTTTAAAATCTCACCAGATAACTTTATATGCTAGAAGGACTGTCTCTAGCATTTTTAGATAATAGATTCTGACTACTTAAGTGAAATTCTGTGATAATCAAAGAATAGGAAGTTCAGTATTAAGCATAGAAATGTTACCCTTTTATTTGCTTTTCATTGGTATTTGTCCGAGATTAACGAACTGGCATTGTCTGTCTGTCAAGTCCGTACGTGTGCTACATCGACCTTCAAAGCAGCCTCCCGTGGAGGAAAAGCTCGGCCTTTTTGTTCTTCGCATTCTTTGCTGTTGTTGCTTTGGTCTCTTTTATGAATTGCTTGTCTTGCTGCCACCATCCTTTCAGCGCTTCTTCGTCATCTTCTCAGATTACAAGGTTTAATTTTCTTTTGTGACCGGCAAATTATCGGAGACATTATGTAACATTTTAAGTTGAGTGAACCTGAGAGAAAGAAGCAGTGAGAGAGAGAAAGAGAGAGAGAGAGAGAGTTATAAATGATTAAAGACTGAAGTTTCACAGAGAGTGATAAATAAAGAGAGAGAGAGAGAGAGTCATAAAATATAAAAATAGATCGACATTTAAAAGAGAGTGATAAATACATAAAGAGAGAGAAATAGAGAGAAAGAGAGAGAATTATAAACACATAAAGAGAGATAGATGCTTAAGAGAGAGGGATAAACAGAGAAAGAGAGAGAAAGAGGGAGGGAGAGAGCGTGTCATAGACACACAGAGATTGACGTTTAAAAGAGAGAGACAGATGCAGGGAGAAGGAGAGAAAAAGTGTTACAACATATAAAGAGGGATGGATGTTTGGCAAACAGAGAGAGAGAGAGAGAGAGAGGGGGGGATGAAGAGAGAGAGAGAAAAGAGAGAAAGAAACAAAAATAACTGCCACAGAGAGAAGGCAAAGAAAGTCAAAGAGACTTTCACAAACAACTATCTCACCGTATCAAGGTTATTCGATGTATTTCATACTGAGATTAGCTCAACAGTTGGAATATCTTACTTCTCTGATATTATGCTTGCTATGAAAATAATGGAAATTATCCTTTTTATTTTTGTTTATTTCTACACTATCGACTGCCTAAAGAACTCAATTCTTTTATAAAGAGTAATGTTTTATCCTAAATAGATTAATTGCTACACTAGAGAGTTCAACATGAGTAGAGGAACAAATATCTCTGAGCGTAGAAAAATCTTATTGAAAATTAATTCAACTTTTCCAAAAACATTATAAACCTATAAAGAAGGTGTACAAAATTTTTAATTATCCGACAAGAAGTACAAATAAACTTGAAAGAGCTTATTCTGCAAAGTTTCGAAAAATACAATTCTTCTCATCAGAGGAAAGAGGTTTGCAAAATATACAATAAATTTTATAGAGGTTAATGCACTAAAAGAAACTTTAACGATGAAATTAATCATATTTGCATAAAAAAGGTTATTAAACAGTTAATGAAAGTTTATAGGGATTCATAATGATTATGAAAGCAAGAACGAGGAAAAAGGGGAAAAGGGATCTGATAAAAATCCATTGAATAAGAAGATAAAATCCAGGAAGAACAGGGTAAATCCAAAATAAGTCCATTGATAAGCAAGTGGTAATCCATAAGAATTGGAAAACAGAATTACAGATCTCCAGGGTAAAATCAGTGCTTCAAAAAAAAAAAAAAACATCAGCTTATTGAGAAGTAAAATTCAAGTTAAAAAAAAAACAAAACAAAACGTTTTTTCCAAAACGTAACGGATAAGGCAATATGGACATAGAAGATACCAAAGTTATTTTAGCAAATGGAAACGTTGAAGTGAAGGAATAGCAATAAAGATTGAAATTGAAATTGAGAAAGGGGGAGTAAAAAGAGAGAGGAAAAATGAAAAAGAAGAGAAGAAAAGAGAAGAGGAAGAAACAATAGTAAGAAGCCCAAAAAAAAAGAGGAGAAAGAAAGATAGGCATAGTTGAGAGAAAATGAGAGAAAGAAAGGGGTGAGGGGCAAATAGAAAACCATCGTTATAAATTTATTTTTAGAACAGATAAATATAGGTCAAGTGAGGTCAATTTGACCCAGGCAGGAAAATAATTGTATGGAAATGATAATTCAGATTTACTTATTTTAAATTGGGAGGGAAGCTTAAATGTGTACAAAGGGTTACAGATCATAAGTAATTGTTAAATAACTTCATATATAATTGTCCGTGTACACATATATCGATATACAAATGTATAAATGCATATACACACATATACAAAATAAAATAATATAGGATACGAAAGAATAAATAGATTGGTCAAGAGCTCAGAAAACGAATTGTAAGTCTTTATCAAAGTGGATTGGGATATCGAACAATATCCAAACAGTTGATGGTTCCATTGAATTCTGTTGGAACAATAATTCAGCACTGGAAGTCTCATAAATCAACCCTTACTTTGGCCGGATCAGGTTGTCCTCGAAAAATAACCAAACTTGCTGAAAGGAAGGTTATGCATTCGCCTAGAATTACTCTTGGAGAGCTGCAGAAGGAATTAGAAAACAGTGAAATTAAAGTTAGAAAGGACACAATTAGGAGAACCCTTTACCTAAAAGACATCTTCTCTAGATCAGCCAGGAAAACTCCCCTTCTTAAGCCAAAGCATGTTCGTGCTAGGCTTGCTTTTGCAAATGAGTATACAAGCAAGCCTCCAGAGTTTTGACATAACGTGCTTTGGTCAGATAAGACCAAAATCGACTTGTTTAGCACTCCAAAAACATTGAAAGTTTGGAGAAAAATAGGTACTGAATACCAGTCAAAAAACACCATTCCAACAGTAAAATTTGGAGGAGGATCCATTATGATCTGAGGTTGTTTTAGTGCAGGAGGTGTATGAAAAATGGAAATAATAAAAGGAAAAATGAATGGAGTACTTTATAGGAGTATCTTAGAGAAAAAACCTTAAGTTGCTCAAATTGAAATCAGACTGGATCTTTCAACATGATAATGATCCAAAACACACTGCAAAACTCACACAAAATTGGTTTAATTCAAATAAAGTGAATGTATTAAAGTGGTTTAGTCAATCTCCCGATCTCAACCCTATAGAGAATTTATGTGGAGAATTGAAATTACGGTTCCATAATAGAGAACCTTGAAATCTGCGAGAATTGGAAAGAATGTGTGTGGAAAAATGCAATAAAATAACACAAGACACACGTAAGAAGTTCGAAGGAGATTACTCATAACGTCTGCATGCTGCAATCAACAATAATGGTTATGCTACAAAATACTAGATATTATTTTGTAAATGTGTTGTAAACTTTTGCGTTGCTAATTATTGAGTTTTCTTTTCTTTATTTTTTCCCCACTGTTCCTATCTTAGTTTCAATACATTTTCTATGTTTATAAAAAGTTTCATTACCATTTGGAAGCTAGAAATACAAAACTGACAGTTTCAAATGTGTATTGTAAAGTTTTACAAGGCACTGTATATATATATATATATATATATATATATATATATATATATATATATATATATATATATATATATATATATAGGGTGACCAAAAAAACGGGCCCAACTCTAATTAGGCCCCGTTTCTTAGTGCTTTGTCTGAATGAAATGAAACTTTGGTCATAACTAGTTTATTATATTCAAAACATCACATTAAAACACTAGGGTCTTTTGGCTTTTTTCTCCATTGACTGTAAAATGCTCAGAAAGACAATTGAATGTCCTCTGTTTTTTTGGGGGTTCACCCTATATATATATATATATATATATATATATATATATATATATATATATATATATTAGTGGTGGGACGATTCCAAAATTTTCCCCGATTCCAATCCAATTACCGATTCTGTTCTAACTGTCCAATTCCGATTCGAGTCCCGATTCTGATTCTTCTGTAATATTGATAAATATTTAATTAGATATTTTTTGTTGTTGTTTTTTCTTCGTAAATTTTCAAATTATTACATAATTTCCAAGTATATTTTTTGTCAAATGTTTTCTTTGTAATGTATTGCAAATTGAAAGATAGCAAAAGGTTTATTTTGATTTTAAACAAAGCCAAATTGTATCAGTTCGTCATTAGTATACAACATGCTACTTGAAAGTTTTCATAAACAGTTGAAAGTAGTCGACGATTGGTAGGTAAAATGAGAAAATGATGTAAGAACAAAATATTAACAACGACCCCCCATTGTTACGAACGGATTTCTTAATAATTATGTTAATATTTAGAAAACCATTTTTAACATGGGCATGGAGAGGGTGTTGGGCTTCGTTAACTCTTATGTGCCTTCCTTCTATGAATGTTTCAATTTTATTTTAATCATATAAATTTGGAGGGTTATTAACTTGATTTTATTTGCTGTAAAAAAAAAACAAAAAACAAAAAAACGAGATGCAAATAATAACAACTAGCGGGACCTGTGGAAATTCCGCAGGGACTCATTCATATGTAATATATTGATGTTGGTATTCATGGCGTAAATAGAGATGCTCTGATATTATTCTAACTTTTGTTAAAACTGTAAAATTATTATGTAAGCTAAGTACGCTTAAATATGATATTTTAATTCTTGCAGATTTTGTATATATTATTATAGAGATAATGTTCTATTGATTTGTATATATTATAAAGTTTTTATATACTATAAAATTTTTATATATTATAAAGTTTTTATATATTATAAAGTTTTTATATATTATAAAATTTTTATATACTATAAAATTTTTATATATTATAAAGTTTTTATATATTATAAAATTTTTATATATTATAAAATTTTTATATATTATAAAATTTTTATATATTATAAAATTTTTATATACTATAAAATTTTTATATATTATAAAGTTTTTATATACTATAAAATTTTTATATACTATAAAATTTTAATGTATTATAAAATTTTTATATATTATAAAGTTTTTATATATTATAAAATTTTTATATACTATACAATTTTTATATACTATAAAATTTTTATATATAATAAAGTTGCGATTTCAAAATAAAAAAATATATCCATATGACTTTGATACATCAGTTTGAGTTCATTCAGCTATAATCAAAATCAAAGCCAAAATTTATGAAGAATTCTTGATAAAAATATTTATTAAAAAACACTGGATGACAAATGGATCATATCAGCTATAATCAAAATCAAAGCCAAAATTTATGAAGAATTCTTGATAAAAATATTTATTAAAAAACACTGAATGACAAATGGATCATATCAGCTATAATCAAAATCAAAGCCAAAATTTATGAAGAATTCTTGATAAAAATATTTATTAAAAAACACTGGATGACAAATGGATCATATCAGCTATAATCAAAATCAAAGCCAAAATTTATGAAGAATTCTTGATAAAAATATTTATTAAAAAACACTGGATGACAAATGGATCATATCAGCTATAATCAAAATCAAAGCCAAAATTTATGAAGAATTCTTGATAAAAATATTTATTAAAAAACACTGGATGACAAATGGATCATATCAGCTATAATCAAAATCAAAGCCAAAATTTATGAAGAATTCTTGATAAAAATATTTATTAAAAAACACTGGATGATAAATGGATCATATCAGCTATAATCAAAATCAAAGCCAAAATTTATGAAGAATTCTTGATAAAAATATTTATTAAAAAACACTGGATGACAAATGGATCATATCAGCTATAATCAAAATCAAAGCCAAAATTTATGAAGAATTCTTGATAAAAATATTTATTAAAAAACACTGGATGACAAATGGATCATATCAGCTATAATCAAAATCAAAGCCAAAATTTATGAAGAATTCTTGATAAAAATATTTATTAAAAAACACTGGATGACAAATGGATCATATCAGCTATAATCAAAATCAAAGCCAAAATTTATGAAGAATTCTTGATAAAAATATTTATTAAAAAACACTGGATGACAAATGGATCATATCAGCTATAATCAAAATCAAAGCCAAAATTTATGAAGAATTCTTGATAAAAATATTTATTAAAAAACACTGGATGACAAATGGATCATATCAGCTATAATCAAAATCAAAGCCAAAATTTATGAAGAATTCTTGATAAAAATATTTATTAAAAAACACTGGATGACAAATGGATCATATCAGCTATAATCAAAATCAAAGCCAAAATTTATGAAGAATTCTTGATAAAAATATTTATTAAAAAACACTGGATGACAAATGGATCATATCAGCTATAATCAAAATCAAAGCCAAAATTTATGAAGAATTCTTGATAAAAATATTTATTAAAAAACACTGGATGACAAATGGATCATATCAGCTATAATCAAAATCAAAGCCAAAATTTATGAAGAATTCTTGATAAAAATATTTATTAAAAAACACT
Source organism: Euprymna scolopes (assembly GCF_053919585.1). NCBI lineage: Eukaryota > Metazoa > Mollusca > Cephalopoda > Sepiida > Sepiolidae > Euprymna > Euprymna scolopes. The sequence goes on along the minus strand of NC_136516.1, from coordinate 72,212,104 downwards.
GGATGACAAATGGATCATATCAGCTATAATCAAAATCAAAGCCAAAATTTATGAAGAATTCTTGATAAAAATATTTATTAAAAAACACTGGATGACAAATGGATCATATCAGCTATAATCAAAATCAAAGCCAAAATTTATGAAGAATTCTTGATAAAAATATTTATTAAAAAACACTGGATGACAAATGGATCATATCAGCTATAATCAAAATCAAAGCCAAAATTTATGAAGAATTCTTGATAAAAATATTTATTAAAAAACACTGGATGACAAATGGATCATATCAGCTATAATCAAAATCAAAGCCAAAATTTATGAAGAATTCTTGATAAAAATATTTATTAAAAAACACTGGATGACAAATGGATCATATCAGCTATAATCAAAATCAAAGCCAAAATTTATGAAGAATTCTTGATAAAAATATTTATTAAAAAACACTGGATGACAAATGGATCATATCAGCTATAATCAAAATCAAAGCCAAAATTTATGAAGAATTCTTGATAAAAATATTTATTAAAAAACACTGGATGACAAATGGATCATATCAGCTATAATCAAAATCAAAGCCAAAATTTATGAAGAATTCTTGATAAAAATATTTATTAAAAAACACTGGATGACAAATGGATCATATCAGCTATAATCAAAATCAAAGCCAAAATTTATGAAGAATTCTTGATAAAAATATTTATTAAAAAACACTGGATGACAAATGGATCATATCAGCTATAATCAAAATCAAAGCCAAAATTTATGAAGAATTCTTGATAAAAATATTTATTAAAAAACACTGGATGACAAATGGATCATATCAGCTATAATCAAAATCAAAGCCAAAATTTATGAAGAATTCTTGATAAAAATATTTATTAAAAAACACTGGATGACAAATGGATCATATCAGCTATAATCAAAATCAAAGCCAAAATTTATGAAGAATTCTTGATAAAAATATTTATTAAAAAACACTGGATGACAAATGGATCATATCAGCTATAATCAAAATCAAAGCCAAAATTTATGAAGAATTCTTGATAAAAATATTTATTAAAAAACACTGGATGACAAATGGATCATATCAGCTATAATCAAAATCAAAGCCAAAATTTATGAAGAATTCTTGATAAAAATATTTATTAAAAAACACTGGATGACAAATGGATCATATCAGCTATAATCAAAATCAAAGCCAAAATTTATGAAGAATTCTTGATAAAAATATTTATTAAAAAACACTGGATGACAAATGGATCATATCAGCTATAATCAAAATCAAAGCCAAAATTTATGAAGAATTCTTGATAAAAATATTTATTAAAAAACACTGGATGACAAATGGATCATATCAGCTATAATCAAAATCAAAGCCAAAATTTATGAAGAATTCTTGATAAAAATATTTATTAAAAAACACTGGATGACAAATGGATCATATCAGCTATAATCAAAATCAAAGCCAAAATTTATGAAGAATTCTTGATAAAAATATTTATTAAAAAACACTGGATGACAAATGGATCATATCAGCTATAATCAAAATCAAAGCCAAAATTTATGAAGAATTCTTGATAAAAATATTTATTAAAAAACACTGGATGACAAATGGATCATATCAGCTATAATCAAAATCAAAGCCAAAATTTATGAAGAATTCTTGATAAAAATATTTATTAAAAAACACTGGATGACAAATGGATCATATCAGCTATAATCAAAATCAAAGCCAAAATTTATGAAGAATTCTTGATAAAAATATTTATTAAAAAACACTGGATGACAAATGGATCATATCAGCTATAATCAAAATCAAAGCCAAAATTTATGAAGAATTCTTGATAAAAATATTTATTAAAAAACACTGGATGACAAATGGATCATATCAGCTATAATCAAAATCAAAGCCAAAATTTATGAAGAATTCTTGATAAAAATATTTATTAAAAAACACTGGATGACAAATGGATCATATCAGCTATAATCAAAATCAAAGCCAAAATTTATGAAGAATTCTTGATAAAAATATTTATTAAAAAACACTGGATGACAAATGGATCATATCAGCTATAATCAAAATCAAAGCCAAAATTTATGAAGAATTCTTGATAAAAATATTTATTAAAAAACACTGGATGACAAATGGATCATATCAGCTATAATCAAAATCAAAGCCAAAATTTATGAAGAATTCTTGATAAAAATATTTATTAAAAAACACTGGATGACAAATGGATCATATCAGCTATAATCAAAATCAAAGCCAAAATTTATGAAGAATTCTTGATAAAAATATTTATTAAAAAACACTGGATGACAAATGGATCATATCAGCTATAATCAAAATCAAAGCCAAAATTTATGAAGAATTCTTGATAAAAATATTTATTAAAAAACACTGGATGACAAATGGATCATATCAGCTATAATCAAAATCAAAGCCAAAATTTATGAAGAATTCTTGATAAAAATATTTATTAAAAAACACTGGATGACAAATGGATCATATCAGCTATAATCAAAATCAAAGCCAAAATTTATGAAGAATTCTTGATAAAAATATTTATTAAAAAACACTGGATGACAAATGGATCATATCAGCTATAATCAAAATCAAAGCCAAAATTTATGAAGAATTCTTGATAAAAATATTTATTAAAAAACACTGGATGACAAATGGATCATATCAGCTATAATCAAAATCAAAGCCAAAATTTATGAAGAATTCTTGATAAAAATATTTATTAAAAAACACTGGATGACAAATGGATCATATCAGCTATAATCAAAATCAAAGCCAAAATTTATGAAGAATTCTTGATAAAAATATTTATTAAAAAACACTGGATGACAAATGGATCATATCAGCTATAATCAAAATCAAAGCCAAAATTTATGAAGAATTCTTGATAAAAATATTTATTAAAAAACACTGGATGACAAATGGATCATATCAGCTATAATCAAAATCAAAGCCAAAATTTATGAAGAATTCTTGATAAAAATATTTATTAAAAAACACTGGATGACAAATGGATCATATCAGCTATAATCAAAATCAAAGCCAAAATTTATGAAGAATTCTTGATAAAAATATTTATTAAAAAACACTGGATGACAAATGGATCATATCAGCTATAATCAAAATCAAAGCCAAAATTTATGAAGAATTCTTGATAAAAATATTTATTAAAAAACACTGGATGACAAATGGATCATATCAGCTATAATCAAAATCAAAGCCAAAATTTATGAAGAATTCTTGATAAAAATATTTATTAAAAAACACTGGATGACAAATGGATCATATCAGCTATAATCAAAATCAAAGCCAAAATTTATGAAGAATTCTTGATAAAAATATTTATTAAAAAACACTGGATGACAAATGGATCATATCAGCTATAATCAAAATCAAAGCCAAAATTTATGAAGAATTCTTGATAAAAATATTTATTAAAAAACACTGGATGACAAATGGATCATATCAGCTATAATCAAAATCAAAGCCAAAATTTATGAAGAATTCTTGATAAAAATATTTATTAAAAAACACTGGATGACAAATGGATCATATCAGCTATAATCAAAATCAAAGCCAAAATTTATGAAGAATTCTTGATAAAAATATTTATTAAAAAACACTGGATGACAAATGGATCATATCAGCTATAATCAAAATCAAAGCCAAAATTTATGAAGAATAAACAATATAATCGTGACATGCAAAATAAACGCAAAATAAATAACACATATGCTATCATATTAATATGTGTCTTAAAAACAACCGATTTCCATATCAGAATCAGGTAGTGAGGGCAAAAGCAACAATGGCGAAAAACAGTCCAAGATGGTAGTGAATAGCGGTATCAGAGTACTAAGAGAGAAAACCACCAAAAGAAATGAGAAAAAAGTTAAGGAATAGATTCCCCAATCCCCACTCAAAGAAAAATTCAGAAATAGCAAAGTCCAGTGCCATTGCTCAGCCCTCAGTTTCCAAAACTCCAACTCCCACCCAGGTTGAGCATCTCACCCTTTCCTTTAGTGGTTCCTTGTTTATTTTCCTGTGTAAACAGAGTCAGAGAAGAACCAGAACAGAAAGAAAAACGTTGCAGTAAGACTGCATTGCCTCCTCCTCCACCTTTGAAGACAGAAATAACAAGGAAATTGCCTTTCCTACCTGGAGACCGGATCTGTAAAGTAGATCCCCACTGTGCCGAAGCCAATCTAACTCGACGGTAACTTAAGTTACTTCATCTGCTGCAACTTCTGATGCAAGTCTGGGGTTTGAACGCCAACATCCTCAAGAACTTTCGAGATACCCCGTTGCGTACAACTTTTCTCTAACAAGATAAAAGTGGGAGGACGAAATACTCCTGGAAAATCATAGAGGTTGCAAAGGGAGCGATCCCGAACCTGTGTGTTGTGAATGGGAAGCATCCTTCATTAAAACAGTTGGGTATAAAATGTGAAGGAAGAGTCCGTATTCATGCTCACTCTTGTTCTATAGAGCCATCAAATTAACATTCCCCTTAAATGCCGGAGGAATTGCCACAGATGGATGATTTACATCCAAACTGCTTACAGGCACTATCGGTCAATCCTGTGCGATCTTGATCCCTTAAGTCTTCAAGCCGATGGTTGATACTGACTAGTAGCAATGGGCATGTACTTAAATGTAGGAAGTTTGAATACTTAGCGGCATGAGGGGACGAAGCAAAGCATGGCCTTAAACATAGATGTGGCTGCATTATAGGAAACTCACTATGATTTGATCAGGGGTCATCAGGTGCTGTCGAGGCATTTCGATGTCTTTTCAGTATTTGGTGATCAGTGTGCTAGGGAAGTTTCCTTGTTAGTAAGATGCATCCTGCCTACAATGGTAAACATTGTATATGGAGATACTGATGGCAGACTGACTGTGAACAATAGAGTGTTTCGGATCATTGCAGTTTATGTGCCCAACACTACTTCGGAGACTGGAATACCATCCTCAATCACTGGATAGATAAGATGGGGGTCTTAAAGGATCAGGAAGATGTGAAAACAGTCTGTATGACCTGATGGCCTTGTGTGATCTGGTTAACAGATTTAACCCTGGGTGGGAGATGTGGACATGGACTTCTCGTGTGCCCTCTGTTCCAAGTACATACTTAGATCAGTCGTTAGAAGACGCAATGTAGATTACATAACCTCCCCCACATTCCATTGGTTAGGGCATTCTGACCACAAGTTACTTATGGCCAGATGAGATTTAGATAGGAACCTTAGTCTAGCTGGGTACTGAAAGTCACAAATCTCCAGTAGGGAGATATGTGACTTCCAGGAAAAGCTATTCAAAAATATTTAAAAGGGCTTAGTGAGGGCAGTAACAAGGAGCAGGTGGTGGGTGATGCCAAATCTAACATTTGGCGCTTTTCTGTACAATGTAGCCAATGCTTCACCCTAAATAAGGTTAAAACAGAAAAACGTTTAGAAGATAAGTTGGTCTGAGTAGTGGCTAGAGGAATTCTCTAGTGATAAGGGAAACCTGAAACGTTTGACTAGTGAGCGGTATGAGGCTCAGGTAGTTAGGACCAGGTTAAACAAAGTATCTAATGAAGCCTGAATGTTGATGCTTCAGAGTATAGAGCTTCACCCAGTTGGTTTTCGGATAACTACATTAACAAGGTGTTAGATATAAGCTGGTGTGCTGGTTGATGATTATTATGATCGTTATTAATATTTGTAAAAATAGAAATCTCAGAAAGAATGTTATCATAGGGAAATAAATATTTACAGGTAAAATTATTTGTGTTAAATGTTTTAATAGAAAAGAATATGTGACGAAAGTAGATCATTTGATTTATCTCGATAATAAAAGTCTAGGACCAGCGTTGCAGTTTTCCAATAGGGTAAACATCCGTAATAAAGCTACTGTAAATACCAGTATGACTTCGAATTATATGAATCTTCATTTGCAGCTTTTCAAATCAAGACCAAAGTGTATTTTTTTCAAATCAAGACCAAAGTGTATTTTTTTCAAATCAAGACCAAAGTGTATTTTTTTCAAATCAAGACCAAAGTGTATTTTTTTCAAATCAAGACCAAAGGTATTTTTTTCAAATCAAGACCAAAGGTATTTTTTTCAAATCAAGACCAAAGTGTATTTTTTTCAAATCAAGACCAAAGTGTATTTTTTTCAAATCAAGACCAAATTGTATTTTTTTCAAATCAAGATCAAAGTGTATTTTTTTCAAATCAAGACCAAAGTGTATTTTTTTCAAATCAAGACCAAAGTGTATTTTTTTCAAATCAAGACCAAAGTGTATTTTTTTCAAATCAAGACCAAAGTGTATTTTTTTCAAATCAAGACCAAAGTGTATTTTTTTCAAATCAAGACCAAAGGTATTTTTTTCAAATCAAGACCAAAGGTATTTTTTTCAAATCAAGACCAAAGTGTATTTTTTTCAAATCAAGACCAAATTGTATTTTTTTCAAATCAAGATCAAAGTGTATTTTTTTCAAATCAAGACCAAAGGTATTTTTTTCAAATCAAGACCAAAGTGTATTTTTTTCAAATCAAGACCAAAGTGTATTTTTTTCAAATCAAGACCAAAGGTATGTTTCTCCAATGGCCAATGTAAAACCCCAAAGACTGTTATTTGTCCCTTAATGTTATAATTGTTAAATGTCCTGTTTAAACAATCACTAAACCATCAATAGACACATTCATATTTAGACGATCAAATATATCAACATGCAAATATATATAGACGTCAATAAATACACATCATTATATACAACTCCACTAGACCAGTGGTCGGCAACCTCAGGCCCATGAGCCACATCCGGCCTGTAAGTGAATTTTGTCTGGCCTGCCATCTTACCCTGGACACAATCATAGGCAAACCAAACCAAAGTGACAGTTGGAAGCCTGAATATATTGTGTCGAAAGTTTTTAAAAATCCTTCTTTTTACCATATTTTTTTGTTCTTATTCTCTTCCAGAAATCTTTTTTATTATCTGAACAAAAACGAAGCTAAGAGAAGACAAGTGGATTTGGAGTGCCGAACTTTTAACGATACCTGGACAAATAACTATTTTTTCATTGAGCATTTCGCAAAATGCGTTTGCTTAATTTGTCAAGAAACCATTGCAGGTTTCAAATATTAAACGCCATTATGAAACTCGTCATAATCATTACAACAGTTTTATTGAAAAATCACGAGAACAAGAAACTGTACAGTTGAGAAATAATTGCTTTGTTAAAGCAATTATTTTCTTTACTAGAGAGGTTGAAGAAAGTGGCTGAAACACTTGCACTAGCTACGAGGCGTCAAAACTAATTGCAGATGGAAAGTTCTTCAAAGAATCATTGTTAAAGGTAGCAGATGTTTGCTTGTCTAGAAAAAAGGAAATTATTTTCTGCTTGGCTTTTTTTATCGTTATTCCTGTAGCAAAACAAGTGGTATTATATCAATACAATTATATATAACACCCAGAAAATTTATTTACATATTTGATAACATGGTTCTCGTCCATAACATAGCTGCTTGGCCCTCCTCCATGACTCTTACATAGCTGTTTGGCCCTCACTCTCCAAAAGGCTGCCGTCCCCATTTCCCTTCCACTCCTCATATTAAAAATCGGCCTTGTGCCTAATTTGCTCAGTGGGGGAGCAAATAAATACCTCAAAGTGTAGTATCTGTTCCGGCAGATACTGCAGGTAAAGACCATATGTGGGGAAAACCCCACATATAAGACCTTGGTCAATGTAGGGGCAACCCTTCATACCAATTCGCTATCCAGCACCCCTACTCCCCGGGGAGTTGGTCCCCATTTCCTCTTCACTCCTCACATTAAAAATCGGCCTTGAGCTTAATTTGCTCGGTGGGGGAGCAAATACATACACTGTGTGTGTGTGTGTGTGTGTGTGTGTGTGTGTGTGTGTGTTTGGTCACGACTAGACCACTTTCGTGGCCTTCGGGCCAAGATCAAAGTGTAGTATCTGTTCCGGCAGATACTGCAAGCTATGACTAGCTAGGACTAGCTATGACTAGCAAAGACCAGATGTGGGGGCAACCCCACATGCCTGACCTTTAACCAGCTCCCATTTCCCACCTCTCGGGAGCTGGTCCCCTTTTCCCCTTCCCCCTCCCTTCATTCCTCACATTAACAATCGGCCTTGTGCCTAATTTGCTCGGTGGGGGAGCAAATAAATACCATCTGTTCCGGCAGATGCTGCAAGCTATGACTAGCTACGACTAGCTATGACTAGCAAAGACCAGATGTGGGGGCAACCCCACATGCCTGACCATTAACCAGCTCCCATTTCCCACCTCTCGGGAGCTGGTCCCCTTTTTCCCTTCCCCCTCCCTTCACTCCTCACATAAAAAATCGGCCTTGTGCCTAATTTGCTCGGTGGGGGAGCAAATAAATACCATCTGTTCCGGCAGATACTGCAAGCTATGACTAGCTATGACTAGCAAAGACCAGATGTGGGGGCAACCCCACATGCCTGACCTTTAACCAGCTCCCATTTCCTACCTCTCGGGAGCTGGTCCCCTTTTTCCCTTCCCCCTCCCTTCACTCCTCACATTAAAAATCGGCCTTGTGCCTAATTTGCTCAGTGGGGGAGCAAATAAATACCATCTGTTCCGGCAGATACTGCAAGCTATGACTAGCTATGACTAGCTATGACTAGCAAAGACCAGATGTGGGGGCAACCCCACATGCCTGACCATTAACCAGCTCCCATTTCCCACCTCTCGGGAGCTGGTCCCCTTTTTCCCTTCCCCCTCCCTTCACTCCTCACATTAAAAATCGGCCTTGTGCCTAATTTGCTCGGTGGGGGAGCAAATAAATACCATCTGTTCCGGCAGATACTGCAAGCTATGACTAGCTATGACTAGCAAAGACCAGATGTGGGGGCAACCCCACATGCCTGACCTTTAACCAGCTCCCATTTCCCACCTCTCGGGAGCTGGATCCCCCTTTCCCTCCCCCTCCCTCTCTCTCCACATTAAAAAACGGCCTTGTGCCTAATTTGCTCAGTGGGGAAGCAAATAAATACAAAAGTGTAGTATCTGTCGGAACAGATACTGCAAGCAAAGACCAGATGTGGGGGCAACCCCACATATTGACCTTTAACCAGCTCCCATTTCCCACCTCTCGGGAGCTGGTCTCCTTTTTCCCTTCCCCTTCCCTTCACTCCTCACATTAAAAATTGGCCTTGTGCCTAATTTGCTCGGTGGAGTAGCAAATAAATACCTACTGCAAGCAAAGACCATATGTGGGAGTAACCCCACATATCAGACCTTGGTCAAGGTAGGGGCAACCCTTCATACTAACAGTTACTATCCAGCTCCCATTTCCGACCTCTTGGGAGCTGCCCCCCCCCCTTTCCCTCCCCCTCCCTCTCTCTCCACATTAAAAAACGGCCTTGTACCTAATTTGCTCAGTGGGGGAGCAAATAAATACCTGGTCATGAATAGGGTGGCCTTCGAGCCAAAATCAAAGTGTAGTATCTGTTCCGGCAGATACTGCAAGCAAAGACCATATGTGGGCAACTCCACATATAAGCCCTTGGTCAATGTAGGGGAAATCCTTCATACCAATTTTCATTATCCAGCTCCCCTACTCCCCGGGGAGTTGGTCCCCATTTCCCCTTCACGCCTCACTTTAAAAATCGGCTTTGTGCCTAATTTACTCAGTGAGGGAGCAAATAAATACCTCAAAGTGTAGTATCTGTTCCGGTAGATACTGCAAGCAAAGACCATATGTGGGGTTTCCCCCACATATAAGACCTTGGTCAATGTAGGGGCAACCCTGCATACTAATTGTCACTATCCAGCTCCCCTACTCCCCGGAGAGTTTGTCCTCATTTCCCCTTCACTCCTCACATTAAAAATCGGCCTTGTGCCTAATTTGCTCAGTGGGGAGCAAATAAATACCTCAAAGTGTAGTATCTGTTCTGATACCTACATCATGCGAGGCAGTGCTGTTCTGGTGACACATTCGCGTGCCCGGAACACCTGACAAGCTTTTTGGGTCGCGTTCTGTCCGCACCTCCATTTTGTCTGTCTTTCTCTGCTCTCCTCCCTCACGGGGGGATCCGAGCTGATAATTTACAACATTCCCGCGAAGGAGGATCGGAAACACTTTCTCTCTTCCCTCCACTAACTTCCCACTTCTATCTTCCCTCTTGCCGCCTTCGGCGCCACTTCTGTTTGGCGCCAAAGTCGGCTCCCCACTTTGGACGCCGACTCCACGTTACTCATTTTGGCGATTTAAATACAGGGAAGAGAGCTTTCTTAAAAAATGGACCCCTCCCCAGCCCGGGGGCCACCAATACAGATACCACCAGCTAGGGGGCTACCACAGGAAAAACTGCTCCCCAAGAGGACGACCTCCCAACAGGGGGAGCAAAAAGCAACGGGGCATACCGCCCAGACAATAAACTGAAAGATGCCCCCCAGAAGGGAGAAAACTTACAAGCAGCTCCCTAAGAGGGCAACTCCCCAATCCAGGGAGCACAGGTAATGGTGGACGAGGGAACGAGGAACGTGTCAGGTGAACCACACTCAGTGGCACCTCTTGCTCCTCAATCCTCGTTGACCAAAGACGACCCCTTCACTCTTGCTCCCCACGAGGGCAAACGCCCAGCAGAAGCAGAGAAGTAATCAAGGGACGAGGAGACAAGGGATGTCACAGGTGGACCACAGCCGATAGAATCCCCAGCTCCTCAGTCCACTACACCATCACCCAAATGTAGCACTCCAACTCCCCAAGAGGACGACCCCCTCACGGAAAAAGGGGAAAATGATGAGGATGAAGTAGCTAGAAGGACTAAAGCGCTAATCAATGAAGCGATAGAATCTTTAAAGATCCTCAGCAGGGTGACCAAAGATCCAGCTTGCTTAAACGCTCCCCAAGAGACCAAGCCTCAACCAGCCACCCCTCCAGAAAGGGAGATACCCAGCAACAAACGCCTGGCAAAGAACACTGGAGCAGAGGCAACCCCCATAAGTGGTGAACCACAACAGGTGGCACCCAGGAGCCAACAATCCCCTCCCAGGAAGAAAAAGAAAGAGACTCAGGAAGCAGGGACCGGTAGATTGGCAACTTCCAACACCGATTGGCCGGCTCTCATCTCACTGGGCAAACAACCAAACCCCGGTCAGCAGAAGCAGCAACACCAACACCCAAGCCAGACGACACTGTCCTGGACCCGCATTGTCAGTAATGAAGACATTTAATGGGGTCCACAAACCCAAATGTCCCCTCAGGAATACCGGGACCTTTTCGAGTCCACTTACAAGGACCTCACGGAAGGGAATGTAATAAAACCCTTTCCAGGCACCGCAGAGGACCTTAAGAAGAGGATAGTGTCCTTCATCACCTCGGACACAAAGAAAAGAGGCCTCACAGGAGTAGACAAGGACAGCATGGTGGACCTCCTGGATCTGAAGATCCCAGCCAAATACATATGCAGGAGGAGCTACGCAATGTGGGACGTCCTGCTCCCAAACCAAAGAGAGGCCGAAGAGACAGCCAATAGTACAAATCTGCGCTGGAAAAGCATCAAACTCCAGCCAGAATACCTTAGCCAAATAGTCACCAATGTTGCCGTGCTGAACATCCCCTGTCTCCTGGGAGCAAAGCAACTAGGAGCGGTCTTCAGCCAGTATGGGGACATGGTGTCCGTGACCCCAACAAGCAAGAAGAGGGACGTCCTGACTGGAGATTACAGACTCCAGATGCGTCTCAACAAAGCTGGCTTCAACCAAATACCAGTGACACTGAGGTGCAAGGAGGGGACAATGTCCATCATAGTAGAGGGACGGAAACCACACTGCTGGCACTGTCAGGAGAAAGGACACATGGCCAAGGATTGCCCCAAAAGAAATCCGACCAAAGCCCCTACAGCTGCCAATAAGCCTTGTGCCCCAGAGACGACAACCAAGCCAGTGGACCCATCCCCCAGCATTGGATGGCTCACAGTGACTCGAAAGGGGAAAACAAAGTACCCCAATTCCAGCCAGTAAGCGGACAAAAAACAAGCGCCGCAGCAACAACAACAGCCGCTGCAGCCAATTCCGGACAAGCGACCAGAACACATTGTCCAGCAACCGCTGCAGCCAAAGACGTCACAACCCAAGCAGCAGCAACCGCAGCAGAAGCAACAGCATCATTAACAACAGCAAGAGGAGCAGAACAAAGCAGCCCAGGAACAACAACTGGCCCCTGGACGAACTGAATAGGGGACCAAGAGAAGGAAGGACTGCTCCTCAGAAGATGAGTCTGCTAGCGAGAGGGAAAACAAACTCTCCCACTCCACGGTACATTCGAGGAACAAAAGAGAAAAAAAAAGAAAATTAAAAAGATGGAAGGGGAAGAAAAGGTGGCCCCCACCACCTGTTAGCTTACACCACACCAAACAGCAGCAACAACAACAAAATCCACCCCCACCCCCAAACCAGACACCGCACGAAAACCAAACACTGCACCAACCATCACACCAACACCCAATACAACACCAACACCAGACACCACACACACCAATGCAAACCGAACCACCACCCCAAAGAGAAAAAGAAACGAATGAACCCGGGTGAGGGAGTGGTCGCTCTGCCTCTCGAGGACTGACTAAAACACAAGAACTGTGTCAAATTGACCCTCTGACGGTGGCAACGGCCCTCTCACATCGTCAGCGGAAGACTTTAAAGCCACTACTGGATTGCGAACAGATAGAGGGGAAAGATGTTAACATCCCCTCAAATTCCTGGATGCCCCGCTCCTAATAACTTTCGTTAGAACTCCAGAGGCTTGCAAGAGCAACTTGTGGTCACTTCTGGAGGCAGCGGAAGGGGCCTCTCCAGAAATGGAACTTTTTAAAAAAAGCGATTCTTCCCTTGACGAACTGTCAAAACAATGCAAGAGAAGGGTCCCAGTGTGGGTCCATCCGTGTCTCTACAGGGCCCTAAAATTGACCTTTCCCCTAGATGTTGGCGGCATTGTGAGAGAAGGCCAAGACCTGAAAAACCTGACCTCCTTGAGCATCGCGTACAATGTCGGCATCCTTACGCCGACCAACTTTGGAGCCAAGTGTGACACATCCTAAAGGTAGGTGCCATGTCTTTAAATTTGGCCAGTTTGAATGCAAGGGGCTTGAGATCACCGGGCCGGGCGGCTCGCCTCTGGCACGACCTCTTGTCCCTAGGAGTGGATGTTGCTGCGATCCAGGAGACACATTTCGTTTCTTCTGTGAACTGTCAGGTGCTGAACCGGGATTTTGAAGTTTTCTCAGCATATGGCAGCCCGCGGGGAAGGGGAGTCTCCTTGTTAGTGAAGCGAACTCTGTCCGCGACGGTCAACGTTGTTCATAGGGATACGGTGGGCAGGCTGGTCATGGCCGATGTTGCCATAAAAGATTCTGTGTTTTGAGTAGTTGCGGTTCATGCGCCCTGCACCGCTCACAAGAGGGTCTCATTCTTCAGTCAGCTTGACGCATTTGTAGATTGTCGGAAGCGGGTAGTGCTAATGGGGGATTGGAACGCCATCTTAGACCCAGATTTAGATAAAGTAGGAGGCGAAGCTAGAGGGTTGGAAAGATGTGAGCCCAGCCTGGCTGACCTGATGGCTAGATGCGATCTGGTCAACAGGTTTCAGGTCGAGCATCTAGGGCGGGATATGTGGACGTGGACCAATACCGTTCCTTCCTATCCAAATACCTATTTGGACAGGATACTAGTTAGAAGAGGCGAAATAGATTTCCTATCTTGCCCCACGTTCACTTGGTTAGGTCAGTCAGACCATAAACTAGTTATTGTCCGGCTGAAGCTAGGAAATAGGCCTAAGTTAGCGAGGTACTGGAAGTTAAACACCTCCATTCTGGAGATACAAGTCTTCCGAGACCAGTTAGGAGAATTAATTAAAAAGGCTCTAGTGGGGGCGGTTACCGGGAGTAAGTGGTGGTTAGGTCTAAAAGCCAACATTAGAAGCTTCTCCGTCAAGTATGCCCAGCGCCTCGCACTAGATAAGGCCCAGACGAAGAAGCAGCTAGAGCAGAAACTAGCCCGGGCTACAGGGGAGGGAGATAGGGGTAGTCAGGAAGTAGCTAGGCAGGATCTGCATGAGACTAGTGAGCGCTACGAAGGTCAAGTAGTCAGAGCTAGGCTTAGAAAGATAGGCAACGAAGCAGTCAACTCTGACGCTGTTGCACATCGTGAGATTTATAGGCATGGCTCGGACAAATACATTGAAAAAGTTAGACATCTGGATGGACGCACCCTTGAATCGACTCGGGAGATCTGTGAGGGGTTTCGAGAACATTTCGAGGAGCGTTTTACGCAGCAGCCCGATCTTCCGGTCCTTGAGTTTAGTGACTATTTGGCCGACTCTCCCCGTCTTGACATGGCTAAAGCGGCTGGTTGTGAGGGCCAGGTGACGGAGCGGGAGGCCTTTACTGCGCTGAAGCAGGTCAGCTGTGACAGATCGCCGAGACTCGATGGTCTGCCATACAAACTGTATTTGAGGCTGTCGCCCATGTTTCTGCCTCTTCTGACAGATGTTTTCAACCATTGGTTTACTCAGGGATCCATCTCAGGGCAGGTAACCAAGGGAGTGATCACATTGCTGAGGAAAGGCATGGTGAGGAAGAGTTAGACGACTACAGGCCCATAACTTTGCTTAATACAGAGTTGAAGATTTTGGCCAAGGTCCTATTGAATCGGCTGCAGGTTGTTATCGAAGAGTTGGTGGAACCGGAACAGAACTACGCTGTGAAGGGGAGATCGATTCAGAACAACTTGCACCTGATCCGCACGATCCTAGAGGGAGGAATAGACGACGACACGGAAGCCACGCTGATCAACTTAGATCAGTCCAAAGCGTTCGATAGGGTCGACCATCATTTCCTGGCATCTGTCTTAGAGGCCGCCGGTTTAACTGGACTTCTGCAGGTGGATCTCCATGATGTATCGACAGCCCATGATAGCTCTTTGTTATCTCTCGGTCGGTTCGTCAGGGTTGTCCACTGTTGCCCCTGCTTTACGTCCTGGCCTTGGAGCCTCTGCTCCGCAAGCTGAGACGTGGGGAGGCAAATTCGGCCCTGCGCAGAATGGCTTTACCTGGCGGCTCAGCTGCCAAGGTATCCACGTTTGCCGATGATGTCACGGTCTTTGTGTCGGGTTTCAGAGACATTGAGATCGTGTCGGAGGCGCTTGCACAGTACGAAAGAATCACGGGAGCCAAGATAAACCGCAGCAAGTCAGTCGGACTGCGGTTGGGTGCCTGGAGTGGCAACACAAACCTCCCGGCACCCTTCAGCTGGACGGATGGCCCGGTTTGGATCCTCAGCGTGTGGTTCGGACCGGGTCTCGAGCTCGATAAGAATTGGTCGGAGGTACGGTCAAAGGTGGCAGCTGCGGTCAACGCGTGGCTTCCTAGGAAACATTCCTTAAAAGGTAGAGCTGAGGCATGCGCCACGTACGTCTTCCCTCTTATCCTTTACCGACTGGCCGTACTTCCTCTGCCTGCACAACACCTAACAGCTCTTGTCGAACTCTTGTCCTCACTCCTTTGGGACAGAGGAAGACACTGGGGAAGTAAACAGGTCTGTATTCAACGTCCGTGTGAGGGAGATTTGGGAATGCCGGACTTGAGGTGTCATCGAGATGCTTAGAGGCTGGCCTTTCTTAACCACTACCTTCAAGATGATCAACCGTGGCACCCCACGATCACTGCCGCCTTTCCCGACCTCATTCTCGACCCCGCTATCGAGAGTCGTCGCAGGCCGCGGGGAGATTCAGCCTTCCTGAAAGAGTGCCGAGCTGCGCTAAAATGACTACCAGGCTCCAGCGACCTTGTGACTGCCACCCGTAAGGCACTCCACAGGGATCTAGTGAGGGGGGCCGCCGCTGATTCGCTATGTGCGCGTTTGGGTTGGCAGCAGAGTGAGATCCGCTCCGCGTGGAGTTGGGCACCAGGTTTGAGTCATCTGAACAATTCAGAGTTCTCTCTGACCTGGCGATTGGCCCGAAATGCGCTTCCCCTCAACAATATACAATGCAGTTCTGTTTTTTGGAGTCGCTGCCTGTCCCCGTTGCGGGACGACGGCCACAGAAACAACTGATTACGCATTTTTCGATTGCCGTGAACTCCGCCAGTACTGGTCGTATGTTGGCGAGGTGACAGCTCGCATCGACCCGGGCATCCTCGCCCAATTACTGTATCAAACATAGTGGAAAATGAGGCTGCCGTGGGACAGGGAGAGACAAATGGTCTACATCGCAATCCTGGCCGTGACAAGAATGGTGATTTGGACGTCAAGACTGCAAGATGGCCGGGGGGGTGCTGCTTTTTTCTGATCAGGATCTGATCGCTTTCTTTAAACACCAACTACAGGTAAAGATCAGATGCGACAGAAGAAGGCTTCATCGCGTGGCTTTTGAAAGAAGATGGATACAGTTAGTAAATCTTTGTGTACGAAGAGGGGCCAAATTTGAATACGTGTTTCCCGCCTAGGTGTGGAGCGCTCAGTTCTAGGGTTTCTGTCGGACCCCACCCCTTTCTAATTCTACTTCCTTCAACCTCTCAACCAGCCGAATAAATCTTGTTTCCCTTATTAGAAAGCCTCCAAGATCCCCAGCCTCCAAAAACAACAATTTTTTCTTTTGCCCGCCCTTCCTCTCGAAATTCAACCCAGCTTGGAGGAAATTAAATCAAACACTAACACCCACCCCCGCCCTCACCGCCAATTTTTTCTTTTCACCCCTATTTAGGACACAACCTCTCTCCCCTCCATTTAGAGGCTGCTCGCGAAACCCTGGTCCCTTTACAAACCAGAGTGAAACGAATGGTCTAGCATTTCAGATAGGGTTGGGAGGGCCTTACTAACCGGGGGGGGGGGGGTCTCCAAGTTCCTTGACACAAATGAAATTTTATTAAGATTGTTATCTTTTTTGTATTTTTTGATATAAATGAAAAATGTTTTAAAATTGGGCTTAAGTAGGAACCCCCCACCACCAGACACACATAAATAAAAATTTAAAGGAGTAACCATGATAAAAGAGGCTGGCCGAGAGAAAAATCATTTAAAATTTACAACAGAGACAAGATGGATCAACCAACCTCACCATCCCCCTTATTTTTTAGTTGGTCTTGTGCCCAAGTTTTTTGTTCATTTTCCCAATTGTATTTTTTTCCTGTGAAAAAAAAAAATTTAATATCTCAAAGTGTAGTATCTGTTCCGGCAGATACTGCAAGCAAAGACTATATGTGGGGGCGACCTCACAGATAAGACCTTGGTCAATGTAGGGGCAACCCTACATACCAATTCGCTATCCAGCACCCCTACTCCCCGGGGAGTTGGTCCCCATTTCCCCTTCACTCCTCACATTAAAAATCGGCCTTGTGCCTAATTTGCTCGGTGGGGGAGCAAATAAATACCATCTGTTCTTCAGATGCTGCACTTCAATTTCTTGTTCTCTGTCAGTGGAGGAGAAATCCTTCACGACTGAGACAATTTTTATTTTTGTTCCTTTTCTCCACGTTAAAAAACGCCCCTGGTGTCTAACTCTGTCCCGTGGGGAGACATTGTAAATAGGAAGATCAAAGTGTAGTATCTGTCAGAACAGATACTGCAAGCAAAGACCATATGTGGGGGGTCACCCCACATATCAGACCTTGGTCAATGTAGGGACAACCCTTCATACCAATTGTCACTATCCAGCTTCCATTTCCCACCCATCGGGAGCTGGTCCCCTTTTCCCCTTCCCTCTCCCTCTCTCTCCACATTAAAAAACGGCCTTGTGCCTTATTTGCCCAGTGGGGAAATAAATAAATACATACTCCAAGCAAAGACCATATGTGGGGGCGATCCCACATATGACCTTGGTCAATGTAGGGGCAACCCTTCATACCAATTGTCACTATTCAGCTCCCCTACTCCCCGAGGAGTTGGTCCCATTTCCCCTTCACTCCTAACATCAAAAATCGGCCTTGTGCCTAATTTGCTCGGTGGGGGAGCAAATAAATACCTGGTCACGAATAGGCTCCTATATGGTTGACTATTTTAAAAAACTGATTACATATAATGATAGAAGACATATCGAGATACAGGAATGGGTATGTTTGATCTGGCAGAACGGTGGTTCATTAAAATTGTGGGGTCTGCTTTCGCACCTGGTCCACAAAGTATGGAAATAAAAAATTTAAAAATTAAAGAAAAACTTTTACAAGTGTTTTTGATATAGATGTACATAAGAATACTTTGATAAGTATGTTTTAACTTAAATAGGGATGGTATAATAAAATTGTGGGGTCTGCGTTCGCCCCTGGCCTCCATAGAATGGAAATAGGCACAAACTTTAATAAAAACTTTTCATATCTATCTGCGTAAGTATACTTTGATAATTATGTTTCAGTTTGAAGAGATATGGTATAATAAAAATTACGGGGTGTTCGTTCGCACCTGACCTCCATAGAATGGAAATATGTCACAAAGTTTAACAAGATATAGAGATATAGATCCAAGGTCAATATATAATATAGATCCACAGAATATTGTGATAAGTGT
Organism: Euprymna scolopes; assembly: GCF_053919585.1. Taxonomy (NCBI): domain Eukaryota; kingdom Metazoa; phylum Mollusca; class Cephalopoda; order Sepiida; family Sepiolidae; genus Euprymna; species Euprymna scolopes. The sequence continues at coordinate 72,193,539 of NC_136516.1, read as the reverse complement.
TTCAGTGTGAACAGGTATGGTATAATAAATTATGGGGTTTATCTATTTTATTTTTACTTTCATCATATTTTGCTTTGGTTTTGATACCCCCAAATTCGAAGCTGTCTCTTTACAACCCTTCCTTTTCATAACCTATCATACGTTCATAAATCAGAGTCCATTTTATGTAGGCTGTTTTTGAACCCAGTCAATGACGGGTACTTTTACTAGTATATATATACTATACAATTTTTTTTTCAGATTAAGCTTCTTAATTTCTTAAATCAACATTTAAAATTTTTTAAGTATGGTGTTTTCGCTGCAGCAGAAAATAATGATTGTGGAAGCTTATCAGAACAATAAGCAAAGGGTTATGGCCACCACGTTCCCCGGACTTGTCATTATGTGATTTTTATCTTTGTGGTACATTAAAACCAGATTGTTTATGCAAATAATCCTCACAATCTAGACCAACTAAAGGAGAACATTACCAACGTTATCAGAAGAATCACCAGAGAAGATCTACAGGCAGTACCTGTAAACGGTGTTAATGCCAACGGGGAGCATTTCCAGTATCTTTTATAACACTACAAGTAATTTAAACAATAAAAGAATGTTCCTCCTCTCTACTACACTTTCTGGGCTACTTTGTGTGTATGTGTGTGTGTGTGTATATATATAAGAGCAAACAGTTAATAAAACATGTTAAAAAACACTTTGAAAAAGAGTTAAAAACATATTTAATCTGAAAAGGAAACACTTGATAAATGGATAGTCCTTAATCCGCGGAGTTTCGAAGAAATACTTTCCTTCTAATCAGAGGGTAGGAATTAGCAAAATGCGGGATCGGATTTTGCATACAAAGTATTTGATGAAACTAAAAGTAAGTCAAAGATCTTACTTGATAACAAAAAAGTGAAGCAGATGGAATATGGTGAAGAAAAAGGTGATTACACGTGAATGGATAGTCTGGTGAAAGATAAATAATCTAATGAGGGTAAAATCCAAAAATATAACTCCAAGAAAGTTAATTGAGTTTCCATTTGCACAAGTAAAATTTAAGGAAATCATGTAATTGGAAGATGGTCCAAAATAATCCAAAAGGCCGAAATCCATAGAATAATTCACAAATATGTACAAAGAAAAGAAAAGGGGAAAATTCCAATAATATTAATCAAAGAAAAATAAGATACGCTTTTCACACGACTGCCGAGACATAATAAGAAAGATCAGGGAAGAAATTTTATTTTTATTTTATTTTATATATATATATATATATATATATATATATATATATATATATATATGCATATATATACATGCATATATATATATATATATATATATATATATATATATATATATATGCATATATATACATGCATATATATATATATATGCATGTATATATATATGCATATATATATATATGCATATATATATATATATGCATATATATACATGCATGTATATATATATATGCATGTATATATATATGCATATATATATATATGCATATATATATATATGCATATATATATGCATATATATATATATATATATATATATATAGTAATTTATAAAATATATATGGCGATTAAGCTACACTGAATATTCTGCATTTCATCCACTCTAGGACTCTTCAGGCTTATGCGCATAAGCCTGAAGAGTCCTAGAGTGGATGAAACGCGGAATATTCAGTGTAGCTTAATCGCCATATATATTTTATAAATTACTAACTAGCTCTACCTATGTATTGAGCACTTTTGAAGTAAATACTTAAAGTTTACGCATAAATGTATACTTTCGTATATTAATTTTATGTGAGTAAATTAAGTAGTCATATATATATATATATATATATATATATATATATATATATATATATATATATATATATATATATATATTCAAGCAAATATTATTAAATAAAATGGAGACACTTTGCTTTATGATTCCTTTTTTTTTTAATTTTTCGATTTTCCATATAATCTTTTTTACATCAAAGTCAAAAATATTAATAAAAGTTCCATAATTGTTTCTGTCACGAATCATCTTTAGGTGTTGAAGTAAAAGTGTGAAGGAGCGAAAATGAGAATTAAAAGTGAAGGTGAAGATAAGTTCCTTTTACTTGAATGAAAAAATACTGCCTAAATACACCAATTTCAAATTATATATATATATGTCAGTGAGGTGACGGTTTGCATCATCCCCAATCAGTTGATATACTTGGATTTAGAGTCTTTAGTCTACAGCATATCTCCACTATGGCCCAAGGTATGTCTAGGTATGGTACACACTATCTTTAGGACTTGATTAAATCAAATGACCATCCTACAGAAGATTAGTCACTTGTGTGTCCTCATCTTTATTTTAGATGTTAGTATGCATCCAGAATGCCTTTTCCTTAAATATTTTATCCTCGACCTACCCCAATGATTCTTATTCTGGAGATCACCACATATTCCCAAAAAGGCCCCATCTGTTCTTTTGACCCTTACGCATTGCCCACTCCCAATTAAGATATGACTTTCTTGTTTTTTGTTATAGCGGGAAAACAGCAAGCATTTTATATATTAGGAAGGCCACCACTAACCAAGCATAATTAATATTTTATTTGGTTAATTTATTTTTTATTACTGTTATTTTTCTTTATTTTGGGGTATTTTTAATGCTTCGTTGTTGTTTTTTCTTCCCACTCCCTGTCATCTTGCATTGTAACTATTTTGTAAATAAAAATCATTCAAACCATTTAGGGATAATTTTAAGAAAGTTAGCCCATAAAGTGAATGTGGTATTTTGGTGTCTGAAACTAGTTTTAGGAATAGAACAAGTGGATGACACCTGATCCTCTTTCCACACCATTCTACTTTTGGTCTTGTGCCACATTTTGCAAAAAAAAATTTGTGAAACTTTTTTGGAAATAAATATTGAGTCTTATAGAGTTTTAGAAAGTTAAGAGAGAGAGAGAGAGAGAGAGAGAGAGAGAGAGAGAGAGAGAGAGAGAGAGAGAGCAAAGACGTTAAGAGTTTGTATCGTGAATCACGGTTTACGTTAAGAGGAAGGTAAAGTCACTAAAAAGTGACTTGAGATGATATGAGAAAGTGCTGACATTAAAAATGTTTCTCATGTTAAATATTAGTAGATGGAAAGTCATTTCGAATTAAAATCTATTTTATTTTATCCATCTAAACTCGAGAAATGTGCGATTAAAATATATAAACATTGCTTAAATAATATTCATCATGGCTATGGATTGCTATAAAGCAAAGCAGCCATGTTTTTATATTTGAATCATGTATTTTTCGAGTTCAGATTGGTAAAATAAAATAAATTTTAACTCGAAATGTAATAATATTTAACATAAGAAAAATTTTCATGGCTACACAGAAGTATTTTCTCACATCACCTCAAGACTCTTTTCGGTGACTTTACCAAGAGGAGTTGGTACGAATTAATGTGAAGTAGTTCTCACATTTTTTTTTTTTTTAAGGCGTCTTTTCGTTTTTTGACGTTGCTTCGTTCGCGCATGAGTTTAGGGTTAGTTGGAAGAGAGAGAGAGAGAGAGAGAGAGAGAGAGAGAGAGAAAGGGGGGGGGAAGACCCCTGCTGTTGCTTAGGTGAACAAGCTAACGTTTCGTCATGGGAATAACAAGATCAAAATCCAACTTTAATCTGCGTTTTGTTTTCAAGTTGAAATAATCTACGTGACTGAAATAGAAATTAATTCCCTTAAAATATCATTCGGCCACGAAATAGTATAAACAATCTTTCAAATTCTAATTACGTGGGCTGTAAGTAAAAGCTCAAAACTTTAACAAACGTAAAAAGAAGGGAACAAAATTATTTTTTGTAGCAGACGAAAGTGAAATCAACGGTAGATAACTCCAAACAACCAAAATCGTCGGTGTACGCATGCGCAATTCACACTTCCTGTTTCTTCTCGTGGTTTCCTTTCTTTTATCAACACCACGTGTATATCTGAACCCTTTAAATGATGTCAAGCAAACACAACCAAGAAAATAACATGGAAAACGGTAATATCGAAGATGATGAAATGGAGACAGAGGAGGAGGAAGAAGATGATGATTCGGAATTAGATAATGAAAACGCGCCCACAAATAGAGAAGGTGAAGCTCTGGAATATGATGAGACAGCGTACGTCATGTATCATCAAGCCAGCATGGGTAAGACAAAAAAAAAAACAAAAACAATTAAGTTATTTTCTAAATCAGTGTCCTCTCGAAAACAACAACAACAACAAGATGATATTTATTTGGCTTTAGGTGTACAGATGAGCCATAATATTCGATTTTAGGGCGAAATTGTTTTTCTGGCTGTGTTATCAAAGGCAAGATAAGTTACTTTTCTACCTAACTGGATATGTTTTAAGTATTTTTATTTAATGTAACATGTTTATTCAGCTCGAAAAACATACAATGTTTACCGATGTATTGGAAAATTTTAAATGGCGGCCGCGGCCGACTATCTCTTTGACACGATAAGTTTGGGAAAAGGAGTTATAAATAAAAAAAAAAATAGACGAAATACAGTTGAAAACTCGCTCAATATACTGTGACATAGACTGACATATATTTGGTGGGTTTTTAACAGTATTTTGCATATTTTTTTTATTTTTAACTCCTTATATAACAAATGTTTTAAAAGGCAAGATAAGTTACTTTTCTACCCAACTGGCTAATTTTTTAGTGTTTTTATTTGATGTAATGTGTTTATTTAGCTCGAAAAACAGTGTTTGCCGATGTATTTGAAAAATGCAAGATTGCAAGACACTGTTGAATACGTAAGTTTGGGAAAATGAGTCCAAACTAAAAAAAAACTATACAAAATACTGTTAGAAATTCACTCGATATATGTTACCGTAACATAGGCAGACATATATTCGGTGAATTTCTAACAGTATTCAGTATAGTTTTTTAGTTTTAACTCATTTTCCTGCCTCCTCAGCAAAGGAGAGCTTAATCTTGGGTGTAGTCACTGAATGTCTAAAGAGCATTCATGGCCAATATTTACTACTCCCTTCAAAAACAAAATATTGAGTAGATATGAATTAATCTCAGAAATAAATCAATGAAAATTTTTCATATAGATTTTGTATTTCTTTAAAAGATGGAAATTCCCATAGTTGAACAGAACTTATGCATTTTGGGATCAGTCCAATTTTCAATTTTGTAAATCCTCTCTATCTGGCCCAAAATATACCTCTATTTTCTGAGATGCAACCATAAATTGTACTCTACATGAATCCTTGATGTAGCTTTAACAGTATCAGAATATCAGGAATCCTAATAAGCAACAACTATATATTCACCAGTTGATGGTAATTTTTAAGAGGTGGGTATAGTTTGCTTGAAGATGGTAATTTTTGTTATTTCTATTCTGTTGTTTTGCTGAAAATTCAACAATGTAAACAAAGAAATAAAACGGTCATTTTTTACCTTGTTTCCACCTTAACATTTAAAATGATTACTTTTTCAGGTTTTAGGGTATGCTGAAAACGATTATCACATTTAAATTTTCTGCAAATAAGCAGTTTTCCGGATATTAAGCAATGTCATTTCTTATGTTATCGCTGGTGGCCATCTTGGTATGTGCGAGCGCACAAATGTAACCCCAAGAAACTATGCGCAAACACACGTACCAAGATGGCCACCAGCAATAACATAAGAAATGACATTGTTTAATATCTGGAAAGCTACTTATTTGCGGAAAATTTAAATGTGATATTCGTTTTCAGCATACTCGAAAACCTTAATAGGTAGTCATTTTAAAGAAAAATGTTAAAGTGGAAACAAGGTAAAAATTTACAAAATGCATCACACAATGAAATTCTTTATCAAACCGCCTTATTATTATTATTATTATTTAGATATCCTCAGTTAAAAAAAAAACGTTTTTTTTTTGTTTGTTTTTTTTACAGCTTCAAAAAATTGGTCTTGACAATGAGTTAAAAATAAATTAAAGTTTCACAATATATTTTATTTAATTGTTAGGTGAAAGTACAGAAAAGTTAACAAAACACCCTTCCTTCCCCATGTTAAGAATGGGTTTCTAAATAATGTTATTTAAGCATGGTAGCATAAGTGTACAAGTACCTTCTATTTGTTTTTTTTACCATTAAAAACCACAATTCTACTTTAGTACAAGTTAGAAGTTATAAATACAATGATAACAGAAACGCATGTACTTTGTACTATTTTGTTATTTTTAACGCTTTTAGTACATGTGTACTAAAAGCGTTAAAGACAACAAAATAGTATTGTTTGAAAATAAAATTTGAAAATAATTTTTTTAAATTGACAAACTCGGAATAAAAAAAATGAAACTGATTTTTCTGCTTTCGTTTTGAAAGCAGAAAAAATAGTTTTATTTTTAAGAGAATACAAACAAAACTTGTTAATGTGCTGACTTTAGTCAGCTGAGTGCTGGTCAGCGCATTAGCGCATAGCGAGCCGTTTTTCCCCATTAAGCGGATTTGAATTTCTATAAAAGATAACATTTTAAAGAAATTTCTTCACAATTAATAATTATCAAATATTTACATGAAAATAATTCTGAAACTATTATCTATATGAAAATGGATGATGTATATGGATTTATCTTATCAATTTTGAAATATTCTTCGTCAACTTTTCTCAGTTATAACTTTGTTTCCTGTGGTCGTCTATATATATAAAAGCCAAACGTCTGTGTGTATGTATGTATGTTTGTTTGTAACGCTAAAACTTTTGAAAGACGGAACACAACTTGACAAATTTGGTATCATATTGAAGCCCCATCATCCGGATGACAAATATCGAAATTTCACGTCAAACGGACCACTAGAAGTGGGTCAACTGATCAGTTTTCTTCAAGGGGGGGCCCAAAAAAAACCTGTCATTATCTATATATATAAAAGACAAATGTTTGTTTGTAACGCTAAAACTTGAGATGAAAGATTCCTCTCCCCTAAGAATAAAACATATGTTCAATATCTGCTTTTGTTTTTTCATTGTTTATACGGTCCTGAGCAACGCCGGGTAGCCCTGCTAGTAAAAATATAAATCAAAGTCCAGTAGAGATGGACTTCTTTGTTTATATAGCCTGCAAAATTTCAGCCATATCCAATCAAATTTGACCCCACCCATATGTATCCAAATGTAACGTATGAAATGTAAACATTGAAAAAACTGTTTCCCTCTTTTTGCTGTCATAATTTTTTTTTTTTTTTTTTTTTTTTTTTTTCATTTTTAACTTTGAGCATAAAAACATTGAACGGATAAAAGAAAAATAAATTAACATCATTGAAATGCTTATTCTATTCTCTTTCCATCAATGTAATTCTTTAAAAATTGACCCACAAATAAAAAAGATAGGACTTGTTGAAGCACATTAGGTATGTAATATTGCCGATGTCCACAAAAATACAGCATACACTTGTAATTAGTGTTGGGACGATTCCTAATTTTTATACGATTCCGATTCCGATTCCAGGAAAATATTGATTAACGATTCCGATACCAAGTACGATTCCGATTCCGATTCCTAGGGAATTATTATTTTGAAATATACCAGGTAGTTTTATACTTTGGTCGGTAGTTCCCAAATATGTTCCCTAACTTTGGAAGAGATATTTTATGTCTACACCGTCGTGTTTTGCTTTAAATAAAATTATTATATAATAAACTAAACGGAAAACTTAGCAAAATTTATTTTAGAGAAAATTTATTTTACTTAATTGGAATACAGAAAAAAAACTCAAAGAAAATAGAATTTATCCTTCAGAGAAAAAACAAATAAAATAGAATTTATATAACAGAACAAAAACAAGAAAATTAGAGAATAAATACACACGATTCATTATTTTGGTCCTCATAATTAACAGATTTAATGAATTAAATAAAAAAAATATAGCGTAAGAGAAAGAAAATATATACTAATTAAATATAAAAAAGATAAATATTTAATTTAATAATTTATAAATGAACGTGCGTAATGAAAAAAAAATAATATACCATCTGACATGGCGCTGTAGATACAAAATAACCTTTCCAAAGTTAACGACCATATATGAGAAATGCCATTAATCGAAAGTTTTTGTGTTTTATACCAAAAAGGTAGGTATAGCGAAAAGTTACAATTAAAGGAATTTCAAAAACGATTTTTTGTTTGGCTATTGATAGTTGTATTTGTGACGACAGTTCTTCAGACCTCCATAATTCACAAGGAGTAGTTAACACCTATTATTTTTTCTTACTTTTTCATTGCTTTTACACGTTGTTTCTAACGTGAAGTATAAGTTTAGCCAAACTAATTTTGAAATAGGGTATATCAAAGGAACACATATAAAAATTATACCACTATAAAAAACAAATGAAATACTAGATAAAATTTAGCAAACATAATTACCAAAATTACAGAAAAAGATTTAAAAAAAAATGGTGAAGTTTGTTGAGTGAAATGAATTATTGAAAGAAAATTAATTGAACTAATAGAAATGTTAAATAAAAAAATGTCACATTTCAATATTTTTTAATAATTAAATTCTCAGGGTTGTCGAAATTAAAAATTAAGTGATTTTTTTATATTAGACTTCTTTCGAAGCTTGTTATTTTATATTAGACTTCTTTCGAAGCTTGTTGGAAATTACATTTAAAACCCTGTTTTTTTAACTAAATTGAAAAATAAACGCAATTAAAAAAATTTAATTGATAATTGAAACTGTAAAAACATATTAAACATTGAAAAATTACTTATCTCACAAATTAACGTCCAATAAAGTAGATCCAGTCTTCATACAAGAATTCGGTTATAATAAATATATCTTTCCCAAACTTAAAAATTAAATCTTTTTTTTTTTTTTTTTTTTTTTTTTTGAGAGAGAAAGTGCTTTAAAATCGCCGGGGAGTGCCGCCTAAAATTTTAAAGAAGTAAATTTTAGGAGTTTAGTGCCTTTCAAAGACGGTTATCATAATTTATTATCATCATTTAATTTCCTTTTTTTACTCCCCCCACACCTTTCCACGTGGTTTAGTAGTTAACCAGTGCTCCTGTTGCTTTCAGTCAGCTATCTTTACCTAAGTTTTAATTTCTAGTTAAAAGAATTTTTCATGAATAGAATCAGCATTTTTAAAAATTATTTTTTTAGTTGTATATATTGTATTTACTCTTTGAAGTTAAGGAGGGTTAAAAAAATTGGTGACACCTAGATGGTGACGTAGGCAAAAAAAAAAAAAAAAAGACACTGCGATTTCGACCCTCACTAATAAAACTGCTCTGAGTGACTAGTTGGTAATATTTTGTTCCTTTTCTTTTTTATTTTGCTCCTCCAATTTATTTAGATGCTTCATAGTTAAATGTGTTAACATGTTGGTTGTGGTCATGTTAGATGGTTTTATTCCTCGCGATATTTTAATTTGACAGACTTTGCAAATGGCTTACAACTCATCATCTTCATCAACTTCAAAAAGTTTCCATGCAAGACTTTTTTTGGACTTTGGCGTTGTGCGTTCTATCCCAACCATTATCAATGGACCAGAGGTCATCTCGTCAGCGTCAGACAGGGCCAAACTATTTGCAAAGAACTTTGCAGCTAATTCTACCCTATGCGACAAAGGCCATCAACTCCCCATATTTCCTCCTATAACACAGAACAAACTAGGTAACATACAAATATCCGTGCATGAGGTCGCCAAGCTAATCAAGAACCTAGATTCTAGTCAGGCAACTCGCCCTGATGGCATCCCAATTATATTGTTAAAAAAGCTTCAACCAGAACTTGTTCCCATACTTACGAAACTATTTAAGCGCTGCCTTAAGGAGAAGTGCTTTCCGACCCCCTGGAAGACCTCATCAGTTTGCCCTGTATTTAAGAATTCAGGTGATAAGTCCTATCCCTCTCAGTACAGACCAATAAGTCTCCTGTGTATTATGAGTAAGTTGCTGGAATCCATATTAAATAGAGAAATAGTCAACCACCTCAGCAGGAATAACCTTCTTAGTGACACACAATATGGTTTCCGCTCTGCAAGATCTACCGCAGATGTGCTGACGGTTATATCCCACAGGATTAGTGAATCTCTTGACAAAGACTTCCTTTCTAGGGCAATTGCTCTTGACATATCAAAGGCCTTCGACAAGGTATGGCATAAGGGTCTACTTCACAAGATTTCCAGCTACGGTATAACTGGAAATGTTTTCTCAATCATTAAATCATTTCTCTCCGATAGGCTCATAAGAGTAGTGGTAGATGGACAAAAATCGGAGGCCTGCAATATAAATGCTGGAGTCCCTCAGGGGTCAATCCTGGACCCAACTCTCTTCCTGATCTACATCAATGACCTCCCTAAACACATACTTAAATCATTCGTTGACATCTATGCTGATGACACGACCATCTACAGCAACACATCAAAGGCTGTAAATGACGAAGTTCTCTCGGATTCTCTCTCCTCTGATCTCGAGCGCGTGGTTCAGTGGGGGAAGATGTGGCTGGTTACCTTTTATGCATCCAAAACCAAACTCCTATCCTTACATCATCAACGCTCTGATCCCCAGCTGGCATCAATTGTGATGGATGGCTCTCGTCTGGGTGAGGCCCCGTGTTTTGACAAGCTTCTGGGCATGACCTTTACTCCTGATCTGAAATAGAACACGTACATCAAGTCTGTTGCCAAGGTCGCTGGAAAGATGGTGGGATCCTTCTACCGCTCCAGAAGATATCTCACTACTGATGCAATTCTCTATCTATATAAAAGCCAAGTATGTCCAAGGATGGAATACTGTTGCCATATCTGGGCAGGAGCTGCCAAAAACAGCCTATCATGCCTTGAAAGAGTACAAAATAGTCTTCGTGGTTTAGTGGGGGATGCTCTTTTCTCTACCCTGCAACCTCTCTCCCACAGAAGAGACGTTGCGAGCCTATCCTTGTTTTATCATTATTTTCATGGCAGGTGCTCGTCTGAACTCCAATCCCTGGTCCCCCCTCGCCAATCTTTCATGAAAAACACCCGTCTAGCTGAATCCACTGTGAAAAATTTCCCCCACTCTATATCTGTTTCTAAATCAAAACGCGGATTCCATGAACAAAGCTTCTTTCTTAGAACTGCACGCCTGTGGAACTCTGTTCCATCTGCCTGCTTCTCTCCAGACTACAACTTGGATGTCTTCAAGTCCAATGTTAACAAATTCCTAATGAACCGCCCCCCTAATTAAACACTTCATCAAATCTCCACACTAACGTAATGTACTTGCAATAACCCTTATCCCTGAGTGGCTTCCGGGCCTTGATAAGTGGTGATCACTGTGTAAAAAAAAAAAGAAAAAAAAAACGCTAAAAAGACAAAAAAAAAAAAATATAAAGGGATGGGGCGGTAAATTGTACCAACCGGTAGTTAACAAAACAAACTTATAGAATTTAATTTTTGAAACCAATGTATAAAAGTTTACATAATGAAATGCAAATATGCATTTTCTTTTGAATTTTTTTTTGTTGACTGTGTTCAATTCACACATGGTTGATGCGGTTCAATATTGCTAAACTATAAGTCTTAAGTAAAATTCTATTTATAAATACTTTTTAAAATGAAATTATTTAATTAATCGTAAATATTATTTAGACATAAAAATTAATTGATTACAAAACCTTTTAAACATATATATATTAATTTCTTTTTCGTTCGGCAAAAAACTGCGCAAAACACTTTTAATTTTCAATTTAAAATTCTAGAAAAAGATTATATTATTCTGCTTTTAATATAATCAAATTCAGGGTTTTATCTTTCTGGAGAAAAAAATTAAAAAAATGGATTTTATTTCAATGAAATTAAAAAAAAAAAGTTGACTGAATTGAATTAATTACCCTTGAATTAACGAAGGGGTTATTTAATAACTTTAGGTTTGGAAGAGATAGGTATCGGGTCGATTTTTTTTAAACTTCAAAAGAAGCCGACAACTGTCAAAACTATGCGAAATAATACAACGTGATCAATTTCATTTTAGAGATATTTCTTTCAAAAGCCTTCTTTTAAAAAAAGAAAAAAAAGTACATTGTTCTATTAAACCGTTTACTGTTTAAATAATTTGACTTTGCTCGTTTTATTTTAAGAAAATATAAGTTGAAAAAGCATTTTCATTCAGTATTAGAAGTTTTGTCAGTAAAAAAAAAAACAATCGCCAAAAAGATAAGCGTTTTTTTATTTTTACTCGCAATGTAGAGCCCTGCATACTTCTTTTCAAGTTAACTCTTTTGTAGTTTTGATTACAATAGATCTGAATGAATGAACCTTGTAAGGGAGGCGCACTAAGCATTGCCCTGTTAATAATGAATTTCTTTGGTTTCTTTTTATAACATGCTACATTTCTCTCTTGCGGTTAGAAATATCAGGATATATTTTTTTTTTTTCAACATCAGACTAAAAGAATCGTAATGAAGGAATCGGAAAATTAAGGTATTTTTTAACGATGCGATTCCGATTCCGATACCTCCCAAAATACACGATTCTTACGATTAACGATTCCGATTCCGATTAATCGTCCCACCACTACTTGTAATGCTAGATATATACAGTGCCGGCAAAAAGAAAGTCCGCACTTGTAATTTTTTCAAAAACTGCAAATTTAAGCTAAATTTAATGTAACTATTTAAACAACCAATATATCATTTGATTCGCCTTTTATTCCTCTATAATTTTACCTGTTCATATTTGACTTTTAATTGAAATATTCTAGTGTTCACATCAATTTAAAAAAATAACTTCAAATTGAGAAGGCAAAATGAAAGTCCGCACAATGAAAAATTGTTATTTAAATGTAACTTTAGGATATTAATGTAACACAAATACAACAGGAACACAATGAACTAGTTAATATTTAGTAGCATAGCCCTTCTGCAATTTGACAGCCTGCAATCTTTTGGGAAATCCTTGAATTAGACTGCAGCAATACTCCGGGGAAAAGGCATCCCACTTTTCTTTAATTTTTGTCCAAAGTTCTTCCAAATTTGAAATTTTATCATTGTGTAGCTGTTGCTTTATGTAATGCCATTGATAGGATTGAGGTCTGGAGATTGTGCAGGCCAATCCAAACACGGAATATCATGCTTTTCCAGGAACTTCTTGACATTGCCAGCTGTGTGAATGGGAGCATTATCCTGCATGAAGATAGGATTATCATCCAAATTCCGACAGAGTAGGGTAGAAAATGCTCAGTCAACATATTAATATACTTGGTCGAATTAATTCAATCTTGCAAGCGAACTATAGGTCCTAGACCATTGGTGCTAATAATGCCCCACACCAAAACTGAACCTCCACCTTGCAGTGTTGAAACTGAGCACCTAGGATTAAATTCTTTGTCTTTCCTCCAACGGACGTACTGCCTACCATCACTGCCCAGCCTATTGAACTTGCTTTTGCCATTAAAAAGCACTTTTCACCAATATAAAGAGCCATGATCTTCATTGCATCTGACGAAGTCCAGACGGTGCTTTTTGTTTTTTACAGAAATCATTGGCTTGTGTCTTGCAACATATCCTCGCAAATTAAATTCCTTTACTCTGTTCTTGACAGTAGAAAGAGAGCACTTTTTAACAAGATTGCACTGTTGTTTGATTTGGGGAGCCGTTTCGAATCTGTTTCTTAGGCTGCGGATCATTATAGCATTGTCCTCCCTAATTCTAGTAGGATCAGATTTAGGGGCATCACAAACACTGCTAGTGTTTTGGAGCTTTTGCAGTCTTTCATGCCGTTTTCTCATCACATTTCAACCTGCTGCCGATTTCTTGATTGGATAAACCAGAAAGGTGGAGATTAATGAGCTTCTAACGATCACTAAGAGAAATTACAAGTGCGGACTTCTTTTTGCCACCTGTGTATGTTCAGAGATTACAGTAAGAATATTTGCTGTAGAATGAGTATGTCTAAATCCATATTGTTGGTCAGTCAGAAGTTTAGCAGCTGTAAGGTGATGAACTAGAGCTTAGTTAATTATGGACTCAAATATTATATCGATATTTATATATATATATATATATATATATATATATATATATATATATATATATATATTCTGCCATTGTCTTAGATTTATGTACATCTGTTCTTCCCGCATGCATATTATAGAGCATTGTATCATCAGCAAATATACCCATCTCAGATACAGGGAGGTCATTTATGAATATCAGGAATAATAATGATCTAAGAATCGACCCCTGAGGCACTCCCGCATTAATGTTATGCTGCTTGGATGTACGTCCGTCAATGACGACCTCTATGCTTCTACTGTCTTATACTTTGCGATAACTCTTGGGTGTTTACATTCAAAATGATGACATCACCAATTTTGCATAAAGAAATGTTAATTTATGTTTTGCTTTTTTTTTTCATTTGGTAAATTTTTTTTCAGTTTGATGTGCCCTTTTTTTGTGGAATTGGATTTTCCCTACGATTAAAAAAACAACTTCATGGGAAGATAAGTAAATAGGGAACTAACATCTTATTTTGATGTGTTTTTCATATTATTTTTTTAGTTAAGTTTATTTAATAAAAATAATAATAAATAATATTAAATCATTAAATAATAATAAGGAACAAACATCTACTTATTTTGAATTTTGTAAAAAAAAAATTTTTAGTTAAGTTTATTTAATAAAAAGTTGTTTTTTGAAATTTTTAATGAATCTTTAAAGTTAAAAAAAAAAAAAAAACGTTTTATATAAAAATAAAATTGCAAAGGCAAAAAGATGTTTTTAATTGAAGCAGAAGTAAATAGAACCGGTTTTGTTTGTTTCTGAATATGGAGTGCCTAAGTATAATTGATAAATGTTTCAATGAAGACAAATTCTGTATATTAACAAAAGTATGTTACGGAAGTGCACACGTTGATTCTGGTGCCATGACTTCTACAACATTTAGATGTAACTTTATTTATTGTATGGTAAGTCCATTTATTTCTGAAATAGGTTGATCAGTTTACTCCATATCAATAAATAAAAAAAAACAAAAAACTCTAATATTAATTCCCTTGACATCAGCAGCAACCAAATTAGTGCATGGAGAAAGACTATTAGTTCTTATCATTCTTATAGTTGCTTAAAAAATAACACTGAAACTAAGTCATTGAGATTTTTGGTTTGTTATTGTTTTTTTATTTTGCTTTTTCTGCAGAATATGGGCTATGTGGAAACATTATTACTTATCATCAACAAGAGAAGGGTAGATTTTTAATTATTCTGTATTTTCATTTAACAATTTAATAAGCAAAAAAAAAAAAAAAAGTATGGTCCGTATTTTGCATAAATACTTTTTTCTGTTATATTGAACCAATTATAAAAGAGAGATGCTGAGAAGTTTTAATTTTGTTATTCATGTCCTGGACAATGCCGGGTAATCCTGCTAGTAAAGCCATAATTGATAATTGCCTTTATTCTCTTTATTTTGGTGGTTTTTAGGGGATTCATGTTTGAGTTTTGACATCATCCGTGATCAGTTAGGAAACAACAGAGAGAGTTATCCCATGTCATTTTACATGGTGACTGGCACTCAATCCGCTCGCTACAACTATTTGTCAGTGGTGAAGATGAGCAATCTACATTGTATCAAGCACAAAGAAGAGAAGACGAAACAAAACGAAGATGATTCCTCGGATGAAAGTGACGATGATGAACAAGAACCTGAATTGGAATCTGTTCCAATTGAGCACAAAGGCGCCATCAACAGAATTCGGGTAAGGCTAAAAAATATATCCACATATTTTCCATTATTATTTACAAATGGAAATCAGTTATCAAATATTTATTTGTAAAACACATCTGGTAAAAACTCTGAGATTGGTTAGTTGTCATAAATACATTTCATTGCAGGTTTCTGAATTTAAATTGCCAAATCCATTCCACCAGCAATCCAAGAATTTTCCCAAATAAAATGCCTCTTCTTTGAATAATAGACAATTGTTTTTTGTTGTTTTATATATAATGCTAGCTTGTTGCCCAGTCATAAAATATGCTTGAATATAATATTTTAATTTATATATTAATCAATTCTCTATTGATTATTATATATTATTTTGTACCCAATATATAGCAGTGATTTCAAAAGTTAAGACTTTTTTTTAACTGTTATTTCATCCCAAACAAGGAACAATGCCACTAAGTGTAGGAAGTTGGCCAGTGAGATGTCTGTTCATATTACTTCTCCATGTCAGTACAGTCAGGGAAGCTGGTAGAGAATCCTAAGTCTAGCAGTTCGAGGGAAGAAGCTACATATGTGAGTAGAAGACCTTGTAGCATCTAAAGACCTCTACAGTGTAGGGATGCGATTTTGTTGTTTGTTGGGTTTGTTGAGGGTATTTATTTTGAGAGGGTAATAGTACTTTGAGGTTGTCAGAGCACTTACCATTAAAATACTTGTAAAACAGGCGCAGAGATGATGCATTTCAGTGATGGGGCAGAGTTTGGTTGATAGTGCAGGAGCTATTAGGTTTGTGACTTTTTTAACCGTGTCTAGGAGCGAGAAATTACTGGCAGATGCACCAGCCAGATATGGCAGCAATACTCCACTTGGATTCGTTCTGGTGCTTTTGGATCATGGAGCAACTCTCCTGAGTTGCAGCATGGCTGAACCAGCAAAAGCTCCTCTTTAAAAGAGTAGGAAAAGAAAAGCTTACTTGTTATTGTGATTTAAAAAAAAAAAACTGTAACCAAATTTTACTGAACCCCCCCCCCTAAGTTTCTAATGAAGTTATCTTGTCAGATTTTCAAAGTCAGGCCCAAACAACATTTAAACGGACAAATAAAATGTTGCTTAAACTAGCCAATTTCTGTTTATTATTGTTGTACTATGTTATTGGCAATACAATAACGTACTTAGATACAATTTATTTTAAAAAGTTATTTCATCTGACCCAAACCACTGTTAATACGAAACATTTTTAAATCATTAAAAATAAAAATCAGCAAGGAGAATAACTCATTGTAAATTGAAGAATATAATTGGAGTTATCTATGTTTGAAAGTGTTTCAGTTTAAAAATATGCAAATAAGTAAAAAAATTAAGAATTAAAATTAGCTGCATCTTAGGTATGCTGGGTAGACACAGCTAGTGTGTATGTGTTATATATATATATATATATATATATATATATATATATATATATATATATACACACACACTAGCAGTTCAGCCCGGCTTTGCTTGGGCCCTCTGTACTGTTCATAACTTTATGTATATTAAAGTTTGACTCCTGTCCAGGTAACCTACATCTAAAATTTCAAGTGTTTAAACCCAAAAAGAGGAGTTTAGTAGAGTCTGCAAAGGTCAACTCTTTCAACTTTAACCTCTTGGCAGCCAAATTTTTGGCCAAAAACCAAGTAAAAAGCTTGCCCTTTGTCTGAATACACTTTCTGTAAAATTTTAAATGTTTAGACCAAAAATTGGCTGAGTAATTTGCTAGAGATCACAAAGGTCAAACTTTTAAAAACTTTGACCCCTTAACATTTATTGTTTTGGGCTCAAATCAAATTAAAAAGTTTGATTCATGTCCAAGTAACCTACATCTAAAATTACAAGACCCAAAATTGGTTGAGGAGTTTGGTAGTTTTCAAAGATCAAACTGTTGAACTTTGATCCCTTTACAGCCAAATTTCTGGTGGAAAACCGATTTAAAAAGATTTTCCCAAATCTCAATACCCCTTACGTCAAATCTCGAGTCTGTAGACTGAAAATTGACAGAGTAGTTTTGTAGAGAAATACACACACAATTTCACTTATATATATATATATATATATATATATATATATATATATATATATAATCTAAAATAGTTTTTCAATAATTTTTTTTTATACCTACATACACTATAGTTTCATGTGTATGCAAGTATCAGTGCAGGAAGTGATAATTACTGCTGATCAAGAGATTTGAACCTAGTCAACAAAACGAACCTTGCAAATGCAGACTAGTGTTTTTTCCTCTCAGCCACTGGGAATGAACCTTTTAAATGAAAGTGAATTAAGATACTTATGAAGCCGTGTAAGCGAGTTTGTCATCGTCAGCAGCCATATAATACTTTGTTTTCTTTTCTAGTGTACACATATTGCAGATAAACTTGTTGCCGCAACGTGGTCAGAAAATGGTTCTGTTAATATTTGGGATTTGGATACAACTTTGGAATTTGTGGACGACATGCTGAAACTGAGTGCGTATCGTCGAAACAATAAATCCCCATCACCAATATTCCAGTTTAATGGACATCAGTCAGAGGGTTTTGCCATGGATTGGTCACCCAACATACCAGGTAAGAAAACAATGTTGATGTCTTTAAAAACTTTTTGAAAAGAAGTGAAAAGGAAACAAATTTTGTAAAAAAACTAACTTTTGTTATGAAACATAATAAAAGTTACTTTTTTACCGTTTTTTTTTTGTTTTTTTTTTTCTTCTTAGAATTATACGTACAAGCATGCAGTCCTCCTGCTTTAACAGCTCTTCAAATTGTAGAGCTATGGTAATCTTGGGAAGACAAGTAAAGATGGTAGTTTCCCCGTTGCTTTCCGTCTTGATTTGGGGATGTACCTTTCAGAAATCACTGAAGTTTTAGAAAGAAGGGACAGAGAAGAACAATAAATGCTAAGAAAATTAAAAAAAAAACTATATATAAGAAGTTTGTTTTATTTTTTTTATAAATATATTAAAAATAATTTTAAAATCTTTCAAAAATTGCCAAAATTAAAAAAATACAATAAAGTTCAAATAAAAAAATTTAAATTATAAAATATAAATAAATCAGTTCAAAATAAGTACAACTAATAGAAGAGTAAGATATGGAAAAATAAAAATACGTTAAAAAGTAAATTAAATTCTTAGAATGTAATCCATCAATAATTAAGTGTAATCCAGGGTAAAATGAGATGAAAGTTAATATCGAGTACATTCGCATGCAGAAATAATCAAGAAGATTTCAACGTCTGTAATGAATCTGGTAAAGCACCAAAGGAGTAATCCAGATCCGTGCTCCCGAACAAGGAAATTCTCACGGAAGAAATGTGTATCTGCATTTCTTGCGCGCAAAATGTATATGTATGCGTATCAAAAGGGTTTTTAAAGAATTTCAAAGTGGTGCAGTATTAGTTCAAAAGAGGTTTTAAGCACAATGTAGATATTAGGGTGTCCAGATCAATAGAGGGGAGCAGTAAAAACAAGGTGAAACCCATCAATAATTCAAAAAAATAAAAATAAGAAACCTGTTCAATTTAAAATCATTAGAAAAACTCAGAGTATGAGTTAATAAGATGGGGTAAAAATCAAGAAATAATTAAGATCTGTTGTAGACTAGAAAGATGTGAATGAGCAACTTGTGTGTGTGTATATATATATATATATATATATTACACAAACCTTTCAGCTCTAAGCTAATGTATTGTGTTCGGTTGGAAGATTTGTTTGTTTTGATTTTCACATCTGTTGTTCAGTAGAAGAAAACGAGTATCATTGTAAAATCTCTCAAAACATACTTTTAAGATAGTTATGGTTTTGTTTCAAGGGAAATTTCTTTTGTGAAAGCAGTGACGGGCCACATAATTGATACTGTGATCGGTGCCTGAATTAAGACTCAAATTCAGATGGGCACAATAAGTAAGCCATCAGTCTGTACAGTTAACACACACATATGCACATTGACACACACGCACACACACACACAATCACACTTTCCACTAGACACCAGTCATCTCTGATGCTACTAGATAAGGCTGTCTGAAGATATTGGTTTCCTGACCTAAAAGGCACCAAACATTGATATTGTTTTTGTTTTACTTTCTTTTGGCAATATCATATTCTGCAAAAATAAAAACGATTTTCCTCTACAAAACAACCAACTCAACTATCATGAACAAATATTTTAAGATATAAAGAACTTGAAGCATAAAAACTTTTTTCCAAAATTACCAGATTGAGCATTAAATAACCCAAAAAGAGTTGAAATGCCTTAAAACAAAACCCAAGTCATAAATTTACTCTAGATCACACTTATGACTCTCCTTGGAATGATTTTTTGCACGTAAGAATGGAACTAATAAAGGTTATTTGGTATTTTTCTGTTATTAGTGAATGTCTACTTTCTATCCATGCTTATGAAACTAATTACCACATTCAGTGATAGTTTTTTGAATAACTTACTAGAAGTAACTATATTTTTTTTCTTTAACATTTTTTTTCTAACAGGTCAGCTTGCAACTGGTGATTGCAAAAAGAATATTCACGTTTGGAAAATGAAATCGAGTGGTGAATGGCAAGTTGATCAACGTCCCTACTGCAGCCATACAGATTCCGTGGAGGATATTCAATGGTCACCAACTGAAGCCAATGTAATTAAAACAATTTTGTATTTAAATAATTTTCTGAAGAACAAAAACAAGATTCTTGTACTTGTATAGATTGGTGATCTTTTAAACGCATTTCAAGTGAAAACATTAAGTACTTACATGTCATGTCAAAATAAGTATAAATTCAAAAAATTACAAAAATGATCCAGCAGATATGCTAGATGTATTTATAACAAAAAATCATTTACAATAGCATTCTGAGGTTTAGGTTTCAAAAGTTCAGACCCTAAATTTAATTCAAGGGAGATAACTTAGTTTGTGATACTGAATTGGTCACACAACTCTTCTACGTTTAAATATACTATAAAAGAGAATTTGATAAGTTCTATTTTTACTTGTAATTATTTTTTCTACTGCATAATTTTTCACAATTTTTGGAATTTATACTAATTTCGACATCACATGTATGTAATGTTTTTACCTGAAATGTGTTTGTTTAAAAGATCATCAATTTATACAAACACCCCAATTTTTTTTTTAATGGTATTTGAATAGTCACTCATGTCTTCAAACCAGTTAGGATAAGTTATTAGGATGTTTCAGAGGAGTTTCCTCTTTAACATCATATTATGTGATCACAAAAACTACCTGTTTTTTTTTTTTTTTTTTAATGCAAAAATCATTTTCAGGACAATTGAGAAAAAAAAAAAAAAAAGGATGGGAGTGACTCTGAGATTACTTAAATAAAGAAGAAAGTATGTAAAACTTTTAGATGAAATACAAAATTTGGTGTAAGTCCAAAATTCAACTGAAATAAAAAAATAAATAAAAAAAAAAATGCTGAAAATGCATTAAACCTGTCACAGAATGAAGATGTCATATTGTCACAGAATGAAGATGTCATATTGTCACAGAATGAAGATGCCATATTGTCACAGAATGAAGATGTCATATTTTTAAAAAATTACATAAATTGATCAAGTAGTTTTTTTAACTAAGAAAATTAAATTTTATGAGTAAGCAAAGAGTCAGTCTCACATCACCATCTTGAAAAAAAAAAAAGCAAGGGTAGACAGCCTAAACTTGTGAGATCAACCTTGTAGTGCTAATGAGTTCACATTAATTGCTTAAAATCGTATAAAAATGATTTTTTTTTACAAAAAGAAGACACTTGATCTATTTATGATTATTTTTGTATTTTTTGTTTTGTAATATAGGTTGAACTCTAGACTTGCACCTAAAATTTAATGATGACTATATAAAAAGCAAATTTTTAAACCTGGTAAATTTAAATAAAAAGAAAGGGCTACCTAACTAGTTTTGGACTTCACTCAACAACTAAATCGAGCATAGGATTACAATAAAAAATAATGAAATATGAAGAATATGAGTTCTAGATTTTATTTTTGCTTACAAAGAAAATGTCTCAAAGACTTAAGGTGAAGTCACACTCGTCCTTTCACCTGAAGAACCTAGAAACTATTTACATTGTCTTTGAGACCTTCTCTTTGTAAACAAAAAGAAAAGTTTTTATGACTTAATGTGGCTTCTATTTTATTCATTCTCTTCTTTTATTTTTCTCTTGCTATATCTCTATATTCCATTTTTTTTTTTTTTTTTATTGTAATTCCTAACTTTGATTTAGCTCTGTTCAACAATGTTCGAAATTGTTTAACTAGCCTTTTTTAATCCTTTTAATATTTAATTTATCATGTTAAAAATAAATTCGGTCTATATACAGTTATAAGTAAGTATATGTATCAACATAGGTATGTTTGTATGTGTGTGTGCCCATAACAGCATTGAAAGTAGGTTCTGCTTATACATACTTTTATGCATTTGTCTGTAAAAAAAAAAAATGAGATGTCTTTTTTTTTTATGTATATAATTAACAAAGAAAAAAATATATATTCATGTTTGTTATATAGGTCTTTGCTTCTTGCTCCGTGGATAAAAGTATTAAGATCTGGGATGCACGAGTTTCTCCCGTCAAAGCGTGTATGCTTACTAGCAGCAATGCTCACGATGCTGATGTGAACGTCATTCATTGGAATCGGAACGATCCGTTTATTGCCTCTGGAGGAGACGATGGCGTTATTAAAATCTGGGACTTGCGGCAATTTCAGGTAAGGATTTAAACACAACTTACTATCAGTTTTTCATGCTGTCGGATTTGAGCTTTTTGGCCTTTTCGAATTTCTTGTGTTGTTTTTCTTTTGTTTAAAAATCTCTCTGTTATTTGCATGCATTGCTAATGTGCAACCACTAAACCTGCAACTGCATGTTTACACCAGTTTTTGGGGATGTATTTGACAGATCTTGTGAGCATTTTCAATAAAGAAGCACAAACTAAATTAGCTCATTCCTTCATTCTAAGACAAGAACCTCCACGTAAATGTGTGTGTGTAAATCAATATACAATAAAAATGAATTCTGATTGCAGAAATCTTACCAACACGTGAAGACAACTCTCTAACGTTAACAGCACAAAAGAACAATAAAATTGAAGATAATGATCAACTTCCTGTTGTTTACGGAGTCACTAAAATATACTGACAAAATCTGCCATGATTATTTTTTTGTCTTCATTGTCATGAGTGGCCTCATGGTGTAACAGTAATGGCCATACTAAATTTTAAGCTGGACTTTGTATTCCAGGTGTTGCATGTAGCGTAGTGCATTGCTAATTAAAGAGTTTCAACGTCTGAAAGGCCGTCTGTAATTAATTGGTTTGTTTCTGTTGCTTGTCTTGCTAGTGTTGCTGTTAAGCATCATTTCAAATGAATCGGATGATTATTGTTGGCACTCATTGACCCAGTATCTTTCTAGTTAGAAGTTTTGGTTTGTCATTATTGTAGCGAAAATTGAAATATTGAATTTCAAGTGAAACCAATAGTATCTACTGAATTGTCATGTCACAGTAATGAAAATATCCAAAAATGATGAAAAATAAGGCAGAAAATTATTAATGAGTTTGGAAACACAATTAGCAAAAATTGAAGTTAGCTAAATCAGCTAAAGATTTTTAGTTTTTAGAAATTATTTACCTTTTTGTTACAATTAGAACTTTCTGGTTTCTTTTTTTTTTTTTTACAAAACTTAATTTTTGCTAATTGTCTTTTAAAAACTATTTTCATTAATAATTAATTTTTTTTTTGTTCATTACTGTAGCATGACAATTCAGTAGATACCATTTGTTTCACTTGAAATTCAATTTTTTAATTTCGCTACAGTCATGAAGAACCGAGTACACACATTAGATACGTACAGGAGGGTTGCCAACATCCCTAAGTGAAAGTGTTTCTGTGAACAGACTGAATTCAAACTTAACATGCCCAGGTTGTCAGTTTGTGTAATTAACTACATATCCACTGTTCCCCCAACCCTCCCCGCTGCTTTACAGTTGATTTTGTTTCTGGCTAAACGATTTTATTTACTGAAGATAATTCATATAAAATTCTAAAAAGAAAACAGAATTTTTTTTTTTTTTTTTCGTTTTACTGAAAAAAAGTTTTGTTTTTTTTTTTTTAAATTTTTTTGTTTTTTTTTATTGATGCAAGACAACATCAAACAAAATTAAATGATACTTTATTCATCTCTTAGAGGAGAGACTGCTATGCTTGCTCTGCCAGTTTTACCTATTTTAGCTAAATCTTATTTGTTATCTCCTCGCACTCATGTTGTCTCTCTATGGGTTTTATTGTTCTGTCTAATTTAAACATATTGTTTGCATGACAATCATATGAACAGATTCATCGCGTTAATTTAATTTTGATTTAGTATTTTTGTGAATATTAATTGTTTATATTTCATCTGAAAACATAGTTCACTTCCCCCCCACAAAAAAAAATATATCATTCAAACACGTATGTAGTTAAGTGGCATTTTTAGTCATTTAGAACTGCTTTAAAGCTTCGCCGCTCACTCATTTTTCAATCAAATTTCCAACAATTATTACGGTTTATAGATCACCTTTATAGCTATATTGTAAAAAAAAAAAATTTCAATTTTCATTCAGTAAAACAAAAATTATGATGAATTTTCTGGTGTTCAAAATTGTAAAAAAAAAAAAAAAAAAAAAAAAAAAAAAAAAAATATATATATATATATATATATATATATATATAAGGAGGTGAGCAACGTTTTTTATGACTGGTTTTCATAGCAACCACATCGCTTTATCAACTACTGTTGCTACTAATTAACTGCTGTCACAAAGCGAGAAGCAACAAGTTAAATAGACAGCTGAAAGAACGAGAGAAAGATAATTGGGGGATTTTATTGAAGCAGACGCGTTCCGTACATTGTTATTACATAGGTGTATATTATGTTTATGGAGGCAAAAAAATAAAACTGAAATTAAACAAAGAACAAGTGAATTTATTGGAAGCGTGGAAAAAGCATGGATTACAAAAGAAAAATGCGAGCATATTGCAGCATTAATTCTTTTTTTTTTTTTTTTTAATTCAAGTTAACATTATATAATCAATTCTTAATGCTGCAATGTTTTAAGTTATAAATTTATATCTTTTTAACTAGAATATCTTGTCCTTTTCTTTTCTAGTTTTAACAACTACTCCTTTACTTTTCCATGTTTAAGCCTAACCATATTATTTTTCATGCTCGCATTTTTCTATTGTAATATATATTTGTGTCCATAACATAGTGGAAGAAAAAGATTAAAAAATAGGTTGATTCAAATAAACTTTTCTAGCCACAATCATTGTCAATAATTCCCCTTTCTTTTTAACTTAATGAAACTTTCATGAGCAAAGTTTCTTTCCTAGGACCACCCATCTGTTGTACATATCATGGGGCTGCTTCCCAGTTGACTACAATATTGCCATTTTCAAGTCCAATGTAAACAAATTATTTAAGAGGATGGCTCAACTAGAACGAAACTTCTAACACTTGTTAACCCTTTTCCTTGAGTGACCTTTGGGCCTTGATAAGTGGTGACTCTTAAATAATGAAAAAAGGGGAAAAAAATTTTTTTTTTTTTTAATAGAATATAAAGAGTGGTTTCCTTTACAACTAAACTTTCATTTCTTTTTCTCTATAAGTTTAAAAAATGTCCAAACAAATGAAAATAAAAAAACTAAATAGAATTTACTGTACCCTAGGCATTACTAAGGTAGTCATAACTACTAAAAAAAAAATAGCAAATGAAAGTGAGGACCGCAGACAACAGCAGGTAAGTATAGTCAATAACTTTGTGCTTATCATTGTTTAATCAAGTATAATTGCAAATTATATAATTTCTGAATTTTATTTTCATTTAACAGCATGGCAAACCTTCTGCCACGTTTAAACATCACAAAGCCCCCATCACCTCAGTTGAATGGCACCCGACAGATAACAGTGTTTTTGCTGCATCTGGATCAGATGACATGATCTCCATGTGGGATTTAGCTGTTGAGAGAGATCCGGAAGCAGAAGATAGCGGCGCTGAGAATATGGATGTTCCTCCCCAATTGTTGTTTCTTCATCAGGGTCAGACAGAGATCAAAGAGATCCATTGGCACCCGCAGTTACCGGGGGTCATTATAAGTACAGCTCTGGATGGCTTTAATATATTTCGGACGATAAGTGTTTGAAAGATGTAGTAAAAAAGTTTGGTGCAAAAACATGAAATAAAGAAAGGAAGTCTTTATTTTTTTATTTATTTTTATTTTACTGTAATTTTCTTTGAATTGTGAGTTATTATTTACTATTATTGTTGCTTTTGTGAAGTCTTGATGAGGTGCAAATATGAAGAAATAAATGGGTGAAAATGATTCTACCCTAAATTAATCCGGGTGTTTGAAAGTGTGTAAAAAAAAAAAAAAAAAAAAAAAAAAAAAAAAAAAAAAGTGGTGGCAGGCTCAAGCCCGTGATGTGAAGGCAAAAAAGAAAGTGAAAGAAAACCTGACGTCTTACCACTACGTCATGACGTGACCGGAAGTGTAAAGCATTCAAATTTAACGGAGTCAATGAAAAAAGATGATTTGCAGAAATGGCGTTGCTTTTAAACCTCCCACGAAGGTCGCTTTTAATGTGTGTGGGGGGGGGGGTGCACTCTGGCAGTATCCAAATAAATTGTAATCATCTCAGTATGAAGGGTTTCCCCTACATTGAGCAAGGACCAATTACAGAACAGATACTACCTAGCCAGAAGGCCAGGTGTTTGCATTCAATTAGTTTCATTTTATCTATACGAAAAAGACAAACAGCTGACATGACGGGACGGCAGGAATTTTTAAAAACTATATAACAAAAAAATAGAGATATGATGTCCGTTTGCGAATATGAGATATTATGATCTGGGACGTATGCAAAATTTCTCCCGGAATCTAATGTGAGAAAAGCCTTTCGTGGACATACACTCCTGCCCATTTTGCCTTTTCTGTATTAGACTAGCCTTGGTGCCCAGCATTGCCTGGGTGTTTGGAGGTGTGTTGAGCAAAAAAAAGAAGAAAAATGGTAGTAGGCAGGCAGGCTCGAACCCGTATCGCGAAGGAGGAAAAGAATGTGAAAAAAAAAATGACATCTTTGTCAAATTAGAAGTGGCAAACGTTTAAATTTAAGGCTAGGCAATCGGAAAAAAAGGGGATGACTTTCAAAAATATCTGCGAAAAAAGCAACCCCTCCTTGTAAAAAAAAAAAAAGTGGCCAGTTGAGGGTGAAGGAATTAAATGTTTTTAGCCAATTTTTCAATATTTGTCGTCTGAAAGGTTGAGCTTCAAAACAATACTGATCTCGTGAAAATCCATTGCCTCTATTGAAAGTTTTAGGCAGACATACAAATATACATACATTTAAAGAGACAAATGAGATTTATATTATAGATGACTAGCAGGGGTACCCGGTGTTTGTAGGTGTGTGTGGGGGGGGGGGGTAGATCAAAAAAGAAAAAAAAAGTTTTGGTAGGAAGTTAGGCTCGAAAACAAATTGCCCAGATTAAATATTAAAAAAAAACGAACAAAAAAAAAAAAAAACAACGAAAAGGTTTTCGGAGGGAGGTTAGGCTCAAACCTGAAGCGCCTTGAGGTTAATATTCTGATGACATAGCATGACGCCACGAAGGCAGGGACTTGGAAAGAGTCGAAAATAAGCGTTTAAAAACCCAGGTGGTTTTCTAGGTCAAATATCACACCTCAGCAGCAGTAGCAGAAAAATAAGTCACTGAAATAAAAGACTTTTACGACGTCATTTCATAAGTGTTATCTTGGTAGCATATAAAAAGTTATAAGAATGTGCGAGCAAGCTGAGAAGCATCCGGAAAAAAGCCTTTGCCGAACATACAGAAAAAATGCGCAAACACATATTTTCGCTTTTATATATATATATATATATATATACACTAGCGAGGGGTACCTGGCATTGCCCGGGTGTTTGTAGGTGTGTGTGTTTTGGGGTAAATGAAAAGAAAAATCGTTGGTTGTTTTAAAAAAAACAAAAAAACAAAGCTTTTACACGCAGTTGGAAAATGGTAAAGTGTGGGAAAAAAACACGTGCGACCTGGCAGGTGCCCATTTGTGACGAGTTAATGACGTGAACTTTGAGTGCGGGACAGCGTTTTATTTACCGCGAGTCTGTTGGCTTTTTTTTTTTTTTTAATACGAAAAAGCTTAATGCACTTACGCCGATCGTAAGCAATAGCTATTCAGCAGTTAACATTTTCTGCGGGACAGTTTTTAATGAGGTCAATAATCCCGTTTGTTTTTACCTAACTTTGGGGAAAACCAGCTGCCTGTTTATTAGGGGGAGTGTCTCGTCTAGAAATGAAAGCAGCCGTCTGATATGACGAAGCCGACATTGACCAAACGTTACATCGCTTTCTAGAGACCGCTGGCCATGGCCGAGTAATTTTTTTTTAATCTAGTTTTGCTTTTTTTTTTATACCGAAAAACGAATGCAACATGTGCCGATCTGAAAATGTCGAATAATTAACAGTTCAAAGTCTGGCAAATTCAATAGAGAGGCGACCACTGTTGTTAAGTCATAGATATTATCATTTAGACGTGATATAAAAGGTTTTAAAAATGAATGACGGCCTCGAGAATCCAGCGGAAAAAAGCCTTTCTCAGACATACACAAAAAGCGAACATATTTACATACATACACAGTTTTATATATATAGATACTAGCGTTGCCCGGGTGTTTGGAGGTAAGTGTGTGTGTTGGGGGGGGGGGTTAGATCAAAACAACCCTGTTTTGAAAAAAAAAAAAAAAAAAAGTTGGCCGGGTGTTTGGAGGTGTAAAAGAAAAAAAAAGTTTTAGTAAAAAGGTAGGATTGAACCCCGAACCTTTGACGCGGAGGTGGAAAGGAAATGGGGGAAAAAAACCCTGCAACCTAACCATCTCAACCACAGGAATAGATGAATTGATAAGTGTGTTAAGTTGACATTTATAAAGCGAAATTAACAGGTGCGAGAATGTTAAGTCGCGTGATGTTTGACCTATTTTTGCGCTGGAAGCCAGTTTCTGTTTTCCCCGCTATGCGGTGATCAAAAAATATCTGGAAAATAGCTTGTAAAAGTCGGGTAAATTAAAGATAGCTGCGACCAGAGTTCCTTAGTTGTAGATATTATTATTTAGACAGCATATAAAAAGTTTTAAGAAGGAGTGAGCCAACCGAGAATCCCGGCCAAAAAAGCCTTTTGTAGACATGCAAAAAAAGCAAAGATACATACACACATTTTCGCTTTTATATATATACTAGCGGGGGGGGGGGGTACCCAGCATTGCCCGGGTGTTTCGAGGTGTGTGTGCTCTTAAATCAAAAAGAAACAGGGGGGGGGTAGGATCGAACTCAAAGCCCTGATGCGAAGTTGGAAAATAAAATGTGGAAAAAAAAAACATGACACATTAACCGCTCGGCCAGCAAGAATGAGTTACTGAAAGACGTTTGAATTTATTTAAGTAAGAAGAGAATTGACAGGTACCCACACTTAATGATGTCAAGTGGAAGTCGTAGAGTTAACATTTTGTGCAAGCATTATGGCGACGTAAGCAATAGCTATTCAGCAGTTAACATTTTCTGCGGGACAGTTTTTAATGAGGTCAATAAGTCGGTTTGTTTGTTTTTACACCACTTTGAGGAAAATCAGCTCCCCCGTTTATTTGGGGAGTGTCTCGAAATGAAAGCAGTCTTCTGATATGACGGTGATAAGCCGACATTGACCAAACGTTACATCGCTTTCTAGAAACCACTGGCCCACTGAATCGAGTTTCACTTTTATTATACCGAAAAATTAAAGCAACACGTGGCGATCCGAAAATGTGGGATATTTAACGTTTCAAAGTCGAGCAAATTAAATAGACAGGCGACCTCCATTGTTAACTCATAGATATTATATTTTATATTTTAGACGTGATATAAAATGTTTTAAGAAGCGAGCCGACGAAGAACGAACCAGAAAAAAGCCTTTCACGAACATACATACACGCACACATTTTCGCTTTTATATATATATATATATATATATATATATATATATATAGATGGATCAGGTCCTTGTATAGATTTCCCTCTATATTTGTAAGCAAAAATAAAGAAAAATCTTTATGATATACATATCTATGACGGAAAGACAATATCATGCACCAAAAATTACATAAATTGATCACAGTTTTATTTTTTTAAAGAAAATCCTTTTCAAGCCAATTTGAGTTTTTCCAATGCCTTGTGGAGAATAACTTTTACGTCTCACAAATTTAAATTATTTGGAGTTATGTCCCTTCTTCCTTTATACTGTTTTTAAGATGGTGTCACGAGATTGTCTCTTGTAGTTTTGCCATAAAATGTGATTTTCTTATTTAAAAATAAAACTACTTGATCAATTCACATGATTTGGTGTATGCTATTTTTTTCCATCACAAAAGTATGTTCATCCAGAGTTATCTTTATTTTTAATATAGGAGGAATTCTGGACGAGTAACAAATGATTTATGAAATAATTTAAACTGGGAGATTTACTATGGAATAAGGTTTTAATTATGTGTCACTAAGCGAATTTCAGTAAGCGCCCATTTGAATCTTATTCTGTTGTGAGCTAGTCAAGTCATGGGCACATAACTCGTGCTTTAAAATCTCTCTTGGCAAGGGAGATAACTTTAGGTTAAATGAATTATTACTCTGTAAATATAAAATATTTTAAAGTATTATTAGTTGACAGGTATATACTTTATTTGATAATTATACCCATCTCTCTTTAATTGTCTTCTCAATACAATATTTAAAAACAAATTTGTAACCCTTGACCTTCAGGTGCATTGTGACAAACTCTGAAAAATCTGTACAGATTTTTTTCTTGAACATATTTAATGCATATGAGGAGGAGGAGGAGTAGATTAATCTCGATCTGTCAGCCATGACCATGTAGAAATATTAAGTAATCCTTTACATCAACCAAAACATTGTGGGGAATAATACCCAAGATGAAAACAGTAGTCCAAATAATAGAAATTTTCAATGCTTATCTAAAAAAAAAAGATCTGAAGCATAAGATCCAAGTTTTGTTAAATGTTTGATCTGATAGATTCATAAAAAATTTTTATTTCTCTTAGCCTGCCGTTCTTTTTCTCAAAAACTACTGGGCCAATCTGGCTGAAATTTAGTATGGACTTTTGTTATGAGGTGCAGCAAACTAACCATTATGGTATCTGTCCGATGCACAGTTACAGATTATTATTTAATGCAAAATTGAGCACAAATTAAACTATATTCAATCATCAGTTTGGAATAAAGTAACAATACACATAAAATTATTAATAGAAAGAGCTTAATGATCTTAGAATCGTTAAAACATTTTTAAAAGCAAGTTATGGCTTTTTGTGCCTTACATGTTTCCCTCTTTAAGATCATGTGCTTTTTTTCTTTCATAGACAATGTTTTTTTAAGAGTTATGGGAGATGAGAATTTGCCACTTTAACTTCAGGTTAGTGATAGTTATGTGTGACAGTAACAAAAAAAAAAAAAAAATTATTTTCAAATTTAAAATGAAGGATTAATTTCACAAATTTAATCTAAGATAATCCACCGTCTCTGGGCCATTCTAGGGTTTTGGGGTAATTAACTAATTATTTTTTTTTTCTATGCCAGATAAACCCTGTTTTTCTTTTAGTAGGAACAGCCTATTTTTTTATCGTTGTGCTATTTTTAAGAAGGTTTATGTTGGGGGAGGCTTTGAACTCTTAAGATTAGTGGTAAAGTTAAAGGGTTTTAAGAGTGGAAGGGGAGCTTTGTCATTTGTATCTAACATTAGAAAAGTTTTAAGTGGAGGAGATGCACTTGTTACTTAAATGTAGAATTATTAGTTAGACACATTCAAGGAAAAGCACTTTTTTAGGTTTTGCAAATTGCATTAACTTAAACTTCAAGCAAAAAAAAATTTTAAAAATCAATTTGATACGGACCAAAAATAATATAAAAATGGAAATGTATAAAAAAAAAATCTGCAGCAAAAACAGGCAAGAATGAATAACCACCTATGCCGATGCCATGATCTTAAGCTAATATCACCAGGCTTAATGCTCCAGAACACAAAAGATCACAAAACGAGTAGGGCATGAGCTCATCTGAGACAGAATCCACAGCAGCCAGTGGAAGAAACATCAATTAGACTGAAATCTCAAGCGACCTCACCCCCTTCCTGGAAAGTATATCATGGACTGATGACAAAACCTGCACCCAAAAATACCTGGACATATATAAGAAAGAATTTAAGGTTAAATGTCAATATTATTTTTTAATATTTTGACAAGAAAACAATCCAGTTTTCTAAGTATATTTTTAGTTTCGTTTTCGTTTTGAGCCAATAGGTTTTCGAGAAATGTTCAAATTAAAATTATGATTTATCAATCAATTTGAATCAAATGATAATTTGTTTTTCTGTTGTCTTGTAATAAAAGAATAATTAGCTGTTCTTTCAATCTTTAAAGATGTTATCACAGTGTATTTTTTTTTTTTACCTCATTATGTTGATAGTGTGTGTGTGAGGGGGATAATTTTTAATTTTATTTACATTTTATTTTAATGAAATAAGATGAGCACCTGTAGCATCAGCTTCAATGACATTTTGTGGTTGAGATTTTGAAAGTGTTTTATAGTAGCATTGATGATTGGTTGTAGCAGTCAATTTCTTTTCTGGCTTGTCCAATCAGAGGCCATCACTCAGGCTAGCTGATCAGGTAACTCTTTTTCTTCCCGGATTTTGGATTAACACTAACTCCACATGGCTCTGGTCAATCCCCAAACTATAATTATTTCCTTTCTCGTTTTCTGTAATTTTTAGATATATTACTATTTCTAATATGACAATTACGTAGGTACCATTTGTTTTACTTGAAATTCAATATTTTTTTTCATAAAATAGAAACAGTAAAAAAAAAAAAAAAAAAAAAAAAATCAACGCTTTTCAGTTGTATATCGATCTTTGGTATCAACAAGTCAGAATTTTTCAGTACATTGCTATTTAAAAACAAAGATAAAACAAATTACAACAAAAGTGTGTCTGAAAAAGAATTTTTTTAAAAATCAACACTTGTTAGTTCAATATCAGCCTTTGGTATCAGCAAACCAGAATTGTTAGTGTGTTGTTTAAAAACTAAATTAAATAACAAATGGGAACTTGATTTAAATCTTCAAGAGTTAAAAGGCAACCCATATCTTAATCTGCAATGATTGGTTTGACTTCTTCCAATTACAATCTCCTTTCGAAATGTTAACGTTTTCTTTTTTCTGACTCCTCAATGCACTAATTTGGTCTGATGATTTCAAATGAATTTGATTCGTGGTGATTTCAACTTCATGAATATTAGATTATTTTTCTTTTTACTCTAACCATCTCAAAGTTATAATGAATTGGAATACGTAAAGTTTGTAAGAATATGTCTTTGATAATTTCAAGGAGTGGGGTCCTAACAAATAATATAGTATACAAAATCAGCAACAAAGGAAAGTTTTACATTAGAATTACAAAAAGTACATTTATAATCAGGTAGGTGTATCACATGATCACCAAAAATACAAAAACCACAAATTTGTCCAACTATGTTTGCAACATCAACTGTGGATTATACCTCAAGAAAAAATATAAATTTTTTTTGCTCTCTTCTCTCCTTTCTACTTTTTTTCCTTTTGTCGATATCAACTTTGTACACTAAGAAAGTAACTGGAGATCCCATCTCCCTTGTTTTTCTCCCCCGTCCTCTCTTCTGTGTGTTTCTTCACCCCCATATCCCTTTCTTTTATTACTAATGTTTTTCATAAAATGAAAAAAACAATTTCGCTTTTTAAAATAACGTGTGTTCTAAAATTCATAATGATTGGTTAGTTTAGGAGTGAATCCTGTACATATCTATTTACAAAAGACACTTTGTGTGTGCATGTGAGTTCGTTCCCTATACTCCAAAACGACTGGGCCGATTTAAAAAAAAAATTTCACACACATGTACCTTATGCGCCTGAGAGTGTTTTTATAGATAGGTACATACCTAGAGGAATACCTCTGATAAGTATCAAAATTCAATAATCGAAAAAAATCTGATTAAAAAAATAAACAGTCCAATTTTGGCCTACCAATATGATTGAATTCAAGAAGTTTCATCACCACACAAGCAGAATGGCTCAGTCTATAAAATTAACAGTAGGTTCTTTGATAAGACAGAGGCGTGTTCAAAATGAACACTTCTGTTTAGAGTGTAATTGGACCATTTTACTTGACTTTTGTATTTTAAACTTAATTCAAGTCATTATATAAAACTAAAAATAATTTAATAAAATCAACAATAGGTTCTCCACATTGCAATGTAGACTACAATAAATTGTGGACTAAGTCACTACGGGGATGCATGTGAAGCTTCCTCCCAGTGCACAGCGGTGAGTTCCTGATTAGAGCAGTCAATCAATTGATTTGATTGATAAATGAGCAATTTCACCGATTTTGATGGCAATAAAAGTATTAGAAGTGTGGAACATTTGTTAATCCTCTTTAAATCCTGAGCAATATCTGGTCACCCTGCTAGTAAATATATAAACATACCTAATTTTTTGCTCTGCCATGTATTCAGCAGAGGAACAAGACATCCTAATGGGGCCATAAATTGACCATGGTGTCTAATGAAATTTTGATGTCTGAGCAATTTGTGTCCCGGTTGTCTAAATTCTTACATGGTTTGTAACACTCTACTTGGGCCAGACATGAAGTTGGATAGGCCCAATCCAACCCAGTGATTAGTCAAAACAAGCCCTCTTGATTGTACTATCAAACTTGAGCTTTCTTCTGATCACCCTCTCCCTGAGATTGATCCTAACTGACATTGAACTTGGTGTAGAGTACCAGAACACAAAACCAGTGAATAATTCTTTTTTTCTTCTTTAATAAGAAAAGATTAATTTAAAAAGGTGGTACTAATTCTTCTAATTCACTCACCTCCAAAAGACAGAAAGTCTGTTCTGTTTGTTGTCAATACACAGGTGCTGGGAGAGGAAGAAGAAACGGTAGGCGTGGTTGGTTTTATAGGAAAGAGAGCGAGACTAACCGTAAGAATTCCCAAGATTTGAGAAATAAAAGACTGAACTCCAACAGAAAGGTGACTGTGCTTTTGCTTAAGCAAAGAAAACGGTGAGAGGAGAGAAAAGTCCCACCCTAAAGAAAGTTCCGGCTCAAAGTGAGGCTGAAGGACCCAGTAGTTTTCAAGCTATTTTGGCTTGCAAATGGTAGGCAAAGCATTTGATATCCGTTTTATCCCTGAATTTCATGGCCTCTCACCTGATCACAGTGTCCGAACGGTTGGAACAGGTGTGTTAAATGTGTGGGGTTGACAATGTTGAGCGTATTTTACCACTCAGGCTAAGAGCTGGCGCGCTGTCTGTATACCGGAGATTAACCCATAACCAAAGGGCGGATTTGAAGCAAGTAAAATGAGCCCTCCTTGTGGCTTTTGCACTGAATCCCTTTGTGACATATGTCAAGTTTGTCGCCCATCTTTTGCACTCTGGAGAAACTCGCTGGGTGACCTACAGGATCTTACATGCTTAATAGAACAAAACCCCTCCGTTCGATGGCTCTTTAATATCAGGACTCCCCAGTTCTGTTAGGCAACATTTGCGGGGATCTTCTAGAATAGAACGGATGACCCTGGAGCAGATTCTTGCGAGTGCCCGGGCTCTCATGACAGAAGAAGCAAAAATGGAGGAACCCGTCATTGTAGCAATCAGGAGACACAGAATTCTTCCTCATATATCTGTGGATCAACCTTCAACCCCTGACCAGCAGGATGTGTGGTGCTACAAGTGTGCAGGTCCCAATCACTTTGCCGGCAGCTCAAGGGCAAAGCAGACAGAGTGCTTCCAGAGATATACTGTTATCAATGCAAGAAGCAAGGACATATGGCATCAAGGTGTCCGAGAAACGAGGTAAGGGGGGAGAGACCAGCACCACTCTTTTTCCACATAAGTTAGAGGAGGTGCTCCCCATGATAAAGGTAAAGATCGATGGGCTAGATCGGATAGCATTGGTGGATTCTGGCTGCTCATCATCGGTTGTAAGTGGGTCGTTATGTCAATCCAAAATACGGAAGAATACCGCAATTCTGACAGCAGGACGGAAGTGTCTGTTAAACCATCGTTGGCAGCGTAACATTAACATTAACGAACCGGAATCTTCTGAACACTGACGTACTGGTGGTGAACAATAAACCGTTGGAGTTTGATCTTGTTCTGGTGATGAAATTTGAAGACGTGCATATTAATGAGGGAGGCAAGGTACATTTTTGTTGGGACAGCTTTTGCTCAACTGGAACAACCCGACTTTCGTGTGAAATTCGATTGGCGCACCAAAACCTGGACCATGTCGTGGAAGTGGTCCGGTGATCAGCCACCACAAAAATTATACAATTAAGTGCCAGAGTATAACATCCCTGCAAAAGCCCATGGAGACTATGGCCTGGATTAATAATGACCGGATGACTACAAGCCTAGATTAATAATGGATGGTTGGTTCCATACCAAGAGAATGAATTGGGACCCCCAAAGGCCAGATCCCACTAACAGTGGTCATTCAGCAGAACCAACAAAAGCTGAGGCCGGTGCTTGACTATCGAGAGTTGAATAAACATGCAGACCCATTTACGGCCCATGCAGACATATGCACCAAAAAATTGAGAGAATGGCGGCGGGCAGGATCAAATGTATTGGTGTTGGACCTTCGCAAGGCATACCTTCAAATACTACAAATTACTGTGACCATACCAAACAGTAATAATCAAAGGACAGAGTTATTGCCTTACCTGCATGGGGTTTGGATTCAATGTGGCACCATCCATCATGCAAGCCATTGTTGATGCTATCCTGACGAAGGACAGGCATATACAGCAGGCAACATCCGCTTATATTGACGATGTATATGCAGACGAAAGTGTTGTTCTTGCAGCACATGTGAAGGAGCATCTCAGCAACTTCAGATTTCTCATCAAAAAAACAGAGAAACTGCAGGATGGTGCGCAAGTGCTTGGTTTGTAGGTCTGGGGAAAGGATAATGCTCTGCATTGGCGAAGAGGAAATAACATCCCAGACATACCTCATGTCATGCGACAAAATAGATTTTCACTTTGTGGCAAGTTGGTTGGACACCTTCCCGTGGGTGGTTGGCTTCGTGTTGCTGTGGCATTTATCGAAAGGAGAGCATCTGATGTCACTGCAGGGTGGGATGGCAAAGTAAATGACACCTTTTTCGACACCATGATGAAGGAGATTCTCACCAGATTTCACAAAGAAGACCCGGCACAAGGCAAATGGTGTGTCAAAGGCAAAACTCTTGACGTCTGGGTCAATGCAAGCTCTCTCGCTACTGGTGTGTTATTGATATATAATAGGACTGTGATAGAGGATGCATGTTGGTTATGTCCAGAAAAGGAGTTTAGCACCATGCAAAACTGCTAAATAGACATACACAGAAAATTTTGAACAAATATGGTAAAAGAATCCCCCCCCCCCAAAAAAAAAAAAAAAAATCCTTAAAAGAGCCTCTGGGGCTCACCCAAGAATTATCGTGAAGTATAGACAAACAAAATTATATAGGAATCAGTTAGTTACAACTTTTCAGAAAATTTTATCAAAATCCAAGGCACCAATTTTTTTTTAATAAGCACAGAAGTGTCTATTTTAACCATTTTAATCTGAAAGGCACCCCTAGGGGAGCAACCGAAATTTTCCCGGAAAATCCGTTCTGTTATTTTTTTACTCATATTATGTTTAATGTTTGTGCAAAATTTCAAAAAATTCAAAGGCGCAGTTATTGAGAAAAGTGTGGACAAACAAATGAAGGAACGGACAAGGGTGAATTTACAGGTCCACCCTTCTTTTTGATGGGGGACCAAAAAAAAAAAAAAAAAAGAATTTATGAAATATTAAAATATAGAAGAAATTTTGGACAAGAACCAAAATTAAATTCAAAGAAAACAATTTTTTTTTTATTGGAGAAATATCTTTATTGCACCAGATCACAGGAGGAGAAAAAAAAAATATAGC
Organism: Euprymna scolopes; assembly: GCF_053919585.1. Taxonomy (NCBI): domain Eukaryota; kingdom Metazoa; phylum Mollusca; class Cephalopoda; order Sepiida; family Sepiolidae; genus Euprymna; species Euprymna scolopes. The sequence continues at coordinate 72,155,731 of NC_136516.1, read as the reverse complement.
AAAAAAACAGACAAAAACAACCCTGCATTCCTCCTCTCTGTGAGGAAGAGTTTCATATCCATTGATGGATAAATGGCAGTTCTGGTTTTGAAGGAGGCGGGAATGGAATATACAATTCTTTTACAATAAAAAATACTTGAGTACAAAAAGAAATTTAGGGAGGGAGGAAGAGCAGGTATGTTGAAAAACCAGAAAAATACCTGCAGCAAACGGTGTTCAGTCATATTCAGTTCCTGATTAAACTGCTTTGGATCACTTCCTCTTCTAGTTTGCCAAGTTTTATACTAATTTTTGTTTATTATCTATTCAAAAATATTTTTTGTTTATTATCTATTCAAAAATTTTTTTGTTTATCATCTATTCAAAAATATTTTTTTGTTTATCATCTATTCAAAAAATATTTTTTTGTTTATCATCTATTCAAAAATTTTTTTGTTTATTATCTATTCAAAAATATTTTTTGTTTATTATCTATTCAAAAATATTTTTTGTTTATTATCTATTCAAAAATATTTTTTGTTTATTATCTATTCAAAAATATTTTTTGTTTATTATCTATTCAAAAATTTTTTTTGTTTATTATCTATTCAAAAATATTTTTTGTTTATTATCTATTCAAAAATTTTTTTTGTTTATTATCTATTCAAAAATATTTTTTTGTTTATTATCTATTCAAAAATATTTTTTTGTTTATTATCTATTCAAAAAATTTTTTTTGTTTATTATCTATTCAAAAATATTTTTTGTTTATTATCTATTCAAAAATATTTTTTTGTTTATTATCTATTCAAAAATATTTTTTTGTTTATTATCTATTCAAAAATATTTTTTTGTTTATTATCTATTCAAAAATATTTTTTGGTTTATTATCTATTCAAAAATTTTTTTTTGTTTATTATCTATTCAAAAATATTTTTTGTTTATTATCTATTCAAAAATATTTTTTGTTTATTATCTATTCAAAAATATTTTTTGTTTATTATCTATTCAAAAAATCTTTTAGGTAAAAATATAAAATCGTATACAAAGACCATCTCTTAAATTTAAGAATGGCTTAAAAATAATCTTTTGCATTTTATTGACCGTGCTGAAATAATAACATTATTTAGAAAGCCGTTTATAACATTAAGAGTGGGTCTTTGTTAACTATTCTGTACTTTCACCTAACAATTTAATAAATGAATGAATAAATTTGGGTTACTGAATCTCTTATTGGAAGTTATATTACAGATGAAGTTTAATACCAGGAACTAGATCTGAGCAAACACCATTTGTTGCTGACTTAGAGTTGAGCACTCTTCTGGTTCGCTGCATGTTACACATTTTAAGATAGGAAATGTTTTTATGACAAAGATAATGACGTGAAAATTATTTCGAGAAAATTACATTTTTCAGATTAACGAGAAAAATGATTTTTTGTTGATTAATATGAGCACCAGATTCAAGTGGGCACAACCGTTTGTTTAAAAAAAAAAAAAAAAAAAGAAAAGGGGGGAGGTGCAAATCCAGAATTCAACCTAATTAAAAAAAAAATATATATATATATATTTATGCTGCGCCTACCTGTCATGAAAATGTCAAAGTCTAAAAATCTCATAAATTAATCAAGTAGTTTTATTTTTATATAGAAAATCATGTTATTTTTTTTTATAATTTTTAGCACAGTAAAATAATAGTAAATCGTAGTCATTACAAGATTGATTTTGAGGTCAGTAATTCGAATTGATTTGTCTCTTTTTCTTAATTAAATAGTAGTAGGTTTATGACAAGCTATTTGCTTCCTCATAAAATTTGATTTTCTTAGTTAAAAAAAAACTACTTGATCAACTTATGTGATTTTTGGAATATAACAATTTAATCCTGTGATAGATACAACATAAAGATTACTTTTGTTTTTTAATTAGGTTGAACTTTGGACTTGCATAAAAAAAATAAAACCTGTGGAAACAACAGAGTTCAATAAAATTAATAGCTTGATTTTATATATATATTATATATAATTTCTTTAAGAACACAATGGTTTGTTCAAATAACTCAATAGTATAGAACTAGAGCTCTAATTTAATGTCATAAACCTCAGTAAATACAGGGACCAAATTTACATAAATTCATCAAAAAGACATTTTTTATTTACATACAATTGTTTCAGCCTACCTCAACCACCCACATGTTGTACAGAATATTTAAAATGTACGCAATATCAATTTTCTTGAAGAGTTCTTTGTCAGTGGATATAAAAGGTTCACCCAAAAATCTGGAAAAAAACAGAAGTGCTTTCTGCATTCATTTTTTTTTCTATTTTCCATATATTTGTAATTGTTTATATTGTTCAAAGGAAACTTAACTTTTATTATTACTTATTTATGTTGAATGCCCACATCATGTTACGTTCATGCCACATGCATTTAGTTTTCATCTGGCATGGTTATACTTTTAGTGCATTTCGAATATTCTGTGTAAAACGAAGATATGTGCTTGTGATAGGCTGAAACAATTGTATGCAAATAAAAACTGTCTTTGTTGGTGAATTTATGTAAATTTGTATTTGCTAGAATTCTATACAAGCATTTTTAGTTAGTAAACGCAAAGAAACTGCAAGGGCAATCTAAATATTTAAATTTTTAAAATAGTTTTTTTTCTTCTGTAAAATGTGCGCATTATGTGAAATAAAAATTAATTACTTTAATGGAAATATAGTTGGGAAATTAGTAAAACGACAATTTTACTTTATCTGTGATTAATTTGTATTAACATTTTTAATATTTAAAATAAGTTTTAAACAATTTAATTTACTATAAAAAATGTGAATAAGTAAAATAAATTGCTTGAAACTTTTTTTAAATATTAATTTTTACGTAAAAATGTCACATATGAGTAGGTAAAGCAGATAAATTGTTTTGATTCATTTTTCAATAATTTATATCAATAACGGCAATGATTACCGTGAGTGTGTATACTTTTTTTAATAGGGATATTAAAATTTAAGAAAAACAATGTAAAAGTTTGGAATAGCTAAAACTCATAATAAAATAAAAAATATTTTCATGAAATAAAAATTTCCATTGAAAACGGCTAGTTTTAATGTATAAAAACTGTTTTTAAATTATACATTAGTTTGAATAATCCAAATAAAACGTTTAAAATCAATTATGTTTAATTGTGGAAACGATTTTTAAGATTTTTTTAAAATGATAAAAAAATTCTTATAAATCATTTCCACATGTTAAAACAAGGCAGGTTCAGCAGACAATTTCATTCTAATGCAATAATCATTCTAATTTATATTATAAATTTCATTCATAATATAAATTATGCTTCTTTTTTCTTTTTTTTTTTTGTCGTTTACAAATTCTCATGTGTTGACTATTCTGTATGTTTACCCCCCCCCCCCTAAAAAAAAAAAACAAAAAAAAAAACGTTATGGAAAGAAAATAGACTTAAAAAATAAATCACTTTATAAAAGACATTTAAATTATTAAAAAGGGAAGAAAAGAAATAAAAATTAATTTATTTTCTATAAGAAAAAAGTATCGTCATTCTTCTTTTGAAAGTAGAGAAATAATTTTTTAGTATACATTTATTTTCTTTCATAAAAAATATAATAAAAAAGAAAAAGAAACGAAAATGTATGTTCTTCAAGTTATGTAATCAATTTTTGAGATGATATAGTTGAAAAGTGATGGTCAAAATATGCAGGAGTTAAAGATTAAAAAGTAAATTAATGAGAGAAAGAGAGAGCAAGCGGGAGAGAGAGAATGTTACAGAAAATAGAAACCAAAACGTCTTCATAAAACGCTTATATTTTTAAATTAAAAAAAACAAGAAAAACATCTAGTATAATTTTTTTTTTTTTTAAATTTTTTAGATGAGGATTAATTATTTCGATTTTTTAGATTCTTCAGATCACTGTTCTCATCTTGAGTGTTATTTTCACAATGTTTCGGTCGATATAACCTCGGATCTTGATCAGGTGTATCTTGTCAAACTCTGAAATCTTTCTGTCAAACTCAGGAATCTCCACAGAATTTTGAACAGAACCCCTTATTTAATCCACGGGGAGTAGCATACTCTCATTCCCATAGTGTAATGGATAAAATACTTGGTAAAATTCAGTTTCTGGAGGTAGAAGGTTCAATCCTGTGTCGGCGACACTTAAAATACAATTGCGAATTACTTAGGACTTCTACCCAATCATGGCTGATGAAAGGAAAGCATGCTACCTCCATGGATTAAATAAAGGGTTCAGTTTAAAATTCTGTGCAGATTCACAAGTTTGACAAATACATTTGAAAAAGATCGGAGGTAAAAAAAAATGTGAAAATAACACACAAGATGAGAACAGTAGTCTGAATAATCCAAATAAAACGTTGAAAATCAATTATGAACACACTACTAAAGCCCAAAATATATAATATTTAATAAATGCTCCGAATTTACTTAACAAAAAACTTCACTGGAGTTAGCAAGGTGTCCTCTGATTCTCTTGAACATCTACAGCATCATGCCATCAGATATATATACTACATATTCCTTGCAGCAACCCCGTTCCATCTGGAGTATATGATCTGCTTGGATTAGATCTACTGTCTACTCTCCAGAATGTGACAGTTGATTCTTTTTTCACAGATTATTTCATTGTTCTTGCTCCACTGCAGTGGGACAATAACAATGAAATAGTCTGTGCTGCAGTTGCTGCAATGATATACATTCACTATAGTCCCTCTGCATAATCACACTGGTGTTTCCTAAGAGATGTACCAGCGTTCTCCTTTCGCATTGTGTTCTGAACATACTGCCTAATAATTGTGTGAATAAACATGCATCACTGTCACATTTTCGGAGTTCAGTAATGGCTAACTATCATGATGTTCCTAAGTTTTGTGCATTCCCTAATTAGCTTAGTACCTTCTGTCTATTGCTAACGGTTTTATGACTAGGGCTTAATAAAGTAAAAAATAAATACAATTGTTTCTGTCCAGTCCATTTGCCAATAAAAAAAATCCATCCCAAAATTTTTTCGTTGGTCTGTTATGGAAAAGATAAAATGTAAGAAAAGAATAGCTTTGAGGTTGATTTCAGATTGTTTTGTTTTTTCTGGGTTTAATTTTTTTTGGAGATAAAATTCACTGAGGAAGCCTTTTAAAAAGAAGGTTTGAAGCATCTATTAAGACAAGCATTTTTAGTTAGTAAACGCAAAGAAATGCAAAGCCAATCTAAATATTTGAAATAGTTTGTTTTTTTTTTCTGTAAAATGTGCGCATTATGTGAAATAAAAATTTAAAATGTTTTCGTCCAATTTTTATAAAATTATATTTTTTCATGGTCTAAAAATGTATTTTTCTTATTGAATTGATGATTTAATAAAGTTTTAATTTTAAATTGTTTTTTTTTTTTTTTTAACTTATATTTGCTTTTTTTCTTTTCTTTTTTTTTACCCGTGTAGAGCTTTTTGTACCTTGATAGGTTATTGTATAAAGATTATTTTTTTATCTTCATCAATTTTAGTATATGTATATATATTATTATTGTTTTTTTTTGGAGGGGGGGGTACAAAATTTTATTATGACTATTAAAAAGGGAAGACTGAGGTTTTTGTATTCATAGTAAAAAAAAAGAACAGAGGGAAAACATTCGATGAAGGTTCAGAAAAAAAAAAAAAAAAAAAAAGGTTCGATAAATAAGGCGGTAGAGTCCACTGACCAGGTTTCGCCCTCACTTTTCAAAGCCGAATCGAGGGTTCTTTTTAGTATAGGAAACGAATTTAAACGTGGGAAACGACTAAATTAAAATTATCGGAATGAAGAAAAAAAATGGGGGAACGACTAAAATAAATCTATCGTTATGATAATTGTACAATGGAGAGGAAACGACTAATCACATCCAACCCCAAAAGATAATCCCTCTGCTTACAGAGAGAAGGTCTCTTTAAACGAACTTGAATAGTCTTCAAGACCTTCAGATGAATGAGTGATTGTCTTTTGGGTTTGAACGTGATTAGTCTCTAAGGCATTTTCTCTCTATTTTACAATTATCATAAGATTTTTTTTCTTCATTCCGATAATTTTATTTTACTCGTTTCCCACGTTTAAATTCGTTTCCCTATACAAAAAACTCGATTCGGCTTTGAAAAGTGAGGGTGAAACTTGGTTGGCCAACTCTATGCACTTATTTATCTAACTTTGCTCTTTTTTTTTTTTTCTTAACCTCCATCGAATGTTTTCTCTCCATCCTTCTTTTTACCATGGATTAAAACAATCAGTCTTCTCTTTTTAATAGCTATATATATATATATATATATATATATATATATATAAAGAAGAAAATCGGTTTTCCTTTTTTCATTACATAGGATTATTAATTGATTCCAGAACTATCTTCAATATCTATATATAAATATTGTATTACTATTTAATTTATACAGAGTGACCCCCCCCCAAAAAAAAAAACGGGCCTTAACTCTAATTAGGCCCGGTTTCTTAGTATTTTTCCGAATTAAATGAAATTTTGGTCATAACTAGTTTATTATATTAAAAACAACACATCAAAACACTAGGGTCTTTGGCCTTTTTTCTCCGTTGACTGTAAAATGCTCAGAAAAACAATTGAATGTCCTGTTTTTTTGGGGTCACCCTGTATAATATTATAACGTAATATAAAATATTGTGTATATGGAAAGCAAAAACTAAACTTTTGGATACATTTGTAACTTTTGCTTCTCTTACTTTGTCCTTTAGTCCTCACATTCCATGAGCAATGTTTCTGACAAAGAGGGAAGAATTGCTGTTTTCTGTGTTGGAATGTATTCACACAACACTTATCTTAGATTGATTTTTGAACTTTAAGTAGTATTTTTAGCTCCTTACTTCAAGCGGCTTCATGCCTTGTCTAGAGCAATCACCATATAATTTCAGTATTAACTTGAACAGTGCTAAATATACGAGTAGAGTTTAGTAGTATGAAAATATATTAATGGCAAGTAAGCTACACTGAAATAGTCAGGTTTCATTCCTATGTGAAATCATTGTACCACATATAATGTAACTATATAAAATATGTACGTATATAAATAAAAATAAATCTGCCTATGAGAAAAAAAAAAAAAGAATCTGCCTATGAGGAGAAAAAAAAAGAATCTGCCTATGAGGAAAAAAAAAAATAGAATCTGCCTATGAGGAAAAAAAAAAATAGAATCTGCCTATGAGGAAAAAAAAAAAGAATCTGCCTATGAGGAAAAAAAAAAAAGAATCTGCCTATGAGGAAAAAAAATAAAAAGAATCTGCCTATAAAAAAAAAGAATCTGCCTATAAAAAAAAAGAATCTGCCTATAAAAAAAAGAATCTGCCTATAAAAAAAAAAGAATCTGCCTATAAAAAAAAAGAATCTGCCTATAAAAAAAAAGAATCTGCCTATAAAAAAAAAAGAATCTGCCTATAAAAAAAAAAGAATCTGCCTATAAAAAAAAAGAATCTGCCTATAAAAAAAAAGAATCTGCCTATAAAAAAAAAAAGAATCTGCCTATAAAAAAAAAGAATCTGCCTATAAAAAAAAAGAATCTGCCTATAAAAAAAAAGAATCTGCCTATAAAAAAAAAGAATCTGCCTATAAAAAAAAAGAATCTGCCTATAAAAAAAAAAGAATCTGCCTATAAAAAAAAAGAATCTGCCTATAAAAAAAAAAAGAATCTGCCTATAAAAAAAAAGAATCTGCCTATAAAAAAAAAGAATCTGCCTATAAAAAAAAAAGAATCTGCCTATAAAAAAAAAGAATCTGCCTATAAAAAAAAGAATCTGCCTATAAAAAAAAAAGAATCTGCCTATAAAAAAAAAGAATCTGCCTATAAAAAAAAAGAATCTGCCTATAAAAAAAAAAGAATCTGCCTATAAAAAAAAAGAATCTGCCTATAAAAAAAAAGAATCTGCCTATAAAAAAAAAAGAATCTGCCTATAAAAAAAAAGAATCTGCCTATAAAAAAAAAGAATCTGCCTATAAAAAAAAAGAATCTGCCTATAAAAAAAAAAGAATCTGCCTATAAAAAAAAAAGAATCTGCCTATAAAAAAAAGAATCTGCCTATAAAAAAAAAAGAATCTGCCTATAAAAAAAAAGAATCTGCCTATAAAAAAAAAAGAATCTGCCTATAAAAAAAAAAGAATCTGCCTATAAAAAAAAAGAATCTGCCTATAAAAAAAAAAAGAATCTGCCTATAAAAAAAAAAGAATCTGCCTATAAAAAAAAAGAATCTGCCTATAAAAAAAAAAGAATCTGCCTATAAAAAAAAAAGAATCTGCCTATAAAAAAAAAAAGAATCTGCCTATAAAAAAAAAAGAATCTGCCTATAAAAAAAAAGAATCTGCCTATAAAAAAAAAAGAATCTGCCTATAAAAAAAAAAGAATCTGCCTATAAAAAAAAAGAATCTGCCTATAAAAAAAAAGAATCTGCCTATAAAAAAAAAGAATCTGCCTATAAAAAAAAAGAATCTGCCTATAAAAAAAAGAATCTGCCTATAAAAAAAAAGAATCTGCCTATAAAAAAAAAAGAATCTGCCTATAAAAAAAAAAGAATCTGCCTATAAAAAAAAAGAATCTGCCTATAAAAAAAAAAGAATCTGCCTATAAAAAAAAAGAATCTGCCTATAAAAAAAAAAGAATCTGCCTATAAAAAAAAAGAATCTGCCTATAAAAAAAAAGAATCTGCCTATAAAAAAAAAAGAATCTGCCTATGAGGAAAAAGAATCTGCCCATGAGGAAAAAAAAAAAAAAGAATCTGCCTATGAGGAAAAAAAATAAAAAGAATCTGCCTATGAGGAACAAAAAAATAAAAAGAATCTGCCTATGAGGAAAAAAAAAAATAAAAAGAATCTGCCTATGAGGAAAAAAAAAAATAAAAAGAATCTGCCTATGAGGAAAAAAAAAAATAAAAAGAATCTGCCTATGAGGAAAAAAAAAATAAAAAGAATCTGCCTATGAGGAAAAAAAAAGAAAAAGAATCTGCCTATGAGGAAAAAAAAAATCTGCCTATGAGGAAAAAGAATCTGCCTATGAGGAAAAAGAATCTGCCTATGAGGAAAAAAAAAAAAAGAATCCGCCTATGAGAAAAAAAAAGAAAAAGAATCTGCCTATGAGGAAAAAAAAAATAAAAAGAATCCGCCTATGAGGAAAAAAAAAAAGAATCTGCCTATGAGGAAAAAGAAATAAAAAGAATCCGCCTATGAGGAAAAAAAAATAAGAATCCGCCTATGAGAAAAAAAAAAAGAATCTGCCTATGAGGGAAAAAAAATAAAAAGAATCTGCCTATGAGGAACAAAAAAAAAGAATCCGCCTATGAGGAAAAAAAATAAAAAAAGAATCCGCCTATGAGGAAAAAAAAAAAGAATCCGCCTATGAGGAAAAAGAATCTGCCTAGAGGAAAAAAAATAAAAAGAATCTGCCTATAAAAAAAGAATCTGCCTATAAAAAAAGAATCTTCCTATAAAAAAAAAGAATCTGCCTATAAAAAAAAAGAATCTGCCTATAAAAAAAAAGAATCTTCCTATGAGGAAAAAGAATCTGCCTATGAGGAAAAAGAATCTGCCTATGAGGAAAAAGAATCTGCCTATGAGGAAAAAAAATAAAAAGAATCTGCCTATAAAAAAAGAATCTGCCTATAAAAAAAGAATCTTCCTATAAAAAAAAAGAATCTGCCTATAAAAAAAAAAGAATCTGCCTTAAAAAAAAAAGAATCTTCCTATGAGGAAAAAGAATCTGCCTATGAGGAAAAAGAATCTGCCTATGAGGAAAAAAAATAAAAAGAATCTGCCTATGAGGAAAAAAAAATAAAAAGAATCCGCCTATGAGGAAAAAAAAATAAAAAGAATCCGCCTATGAGGAAAAAAAAATAAGAATCTGCCTATGAGGGAAAAAAAATAAAAAGAATCTGCCTATGAGGGAAAAAAAATAAAAAGAATCTGCCTATGAGGAACAAAAAAAAAAAGAATCCGCCTATGAGGGAAAAAAATAAAAAAAGAATCCGCCTATGAGGAAAAAAAATAAAAAAAGAATCCGCCTGTGAGGAAAAAAAAAAAAAAGAATCCGCCTATGAGGAAAAAGAATCTGCCTATGAGGAAAAAAAAAAAAAGAATCTGCCTATGAGGAAAAAAAATAAAAAGAATCTGCCTATAAAAAAAAGAATCTGCCTATAAAAAAAAGAATCTGCCTATAAAAAAAAAGAATCTGCCTATAAAAAAAAAGAATCTTCCTATGAGGAAAAAGAATCTGCCTATGAGGAAAAAGAATCTGCCTATGAGGAAAAAAAAATAAAAAGAATCTGCCTATGAGGGAAAAAAAATAAAAAGAATCTGCCTATGAGGAAAAAAAAATAAAAAGAATCCGCCTATGAGGAAAAAAAAATAAAAAGAATCCGCCTATGAGGAAAAAAAAAAAAAAAGAATCCGCCAAGAGGAAAAAAAAAAAAGAATCTGCCTATGAGGAAAAAGAATCCGCCTATGAGGAAAAAAAAATAAAAAGAATCTGCCTATGAGGGAAAAAAAATAAAAAGAATCTGCCTATGAGGAAAAAAAAATAAAAAGAATCCGCCTATGAGGAAAAAAAAAAAAAGAATCCGCCTATGAGGAAAAAAAATAAAAAAAGAATCCGCCTATGAGGAAAAAAAAAAAAGAATCCGCCTATGAGGAAAAAGAATCTGCCTATGAGGAAAAAGAATCTGCCTATGAGGAAAAAAATAAAAAAGAATCTGCCTATGAGGAAAAAAACATAAAAAGAATCCGCGTATGAGGAAAAAAAAATAAAAAGAATCCGCCTATGAGGAAAAAAAAAAAAAAAAGAATCCGCCTATGAGGAAAAAAAAATAAAAAGAATCCGCCTATGAGCAAAAAAAAAAAAAAGAATCTGCCTATGAGGAAAAAAAAAAGAATCTGCCTATGAGGAAAAAAAAATAAAAAGGATCCGCCTATGAGGAAAAAAAAAAAAAGAATCTGCCTATGAGGAAAAAAAAAAAGAATCCGCCTATGAGGAAAAAAAAAAATAATCTGCCTATGAGAAAAAAAAAAGAATCTGCCTATGAGGAAAAAAAAAAAAGAATCTGCCTATGAGGAAAAAAAAAAAAAGAATCTGCCTATGAGGAAAAAAAAAAAAAAAAAAAGGATCTACCTATGAGAGAGAAAAAAATTCTGCTTTATCAACCAGTGTGCTACAGATTTATGGATTTTTTTTCTTATAGGTAAATTCTCTGTGAGGAGAAGCAAGAATGCAAATAGGCAAATTCTCTTTATATATATATATATATATATATATATATATATATGTGTATGTGTACATTTCTCTACGCAATAACTGTCAATTTTTAGTCTACAGACTCGAAATTTGATATACAGGTTACTAAGATTTGGGAAAATCTATGTAATCGGTTTTCGGACAGAAATTTGGCTATTAAGGGGTTAAAGTTCAACAATTTTACCTTTGAGAACTCTACAAAACTCCTCCGAAAATTTTGGGTCAAACTCTTGAAATTTTAGATATAGGTTCCTTGGACATGGATCTAACTTAATAACTTGATTTGAGCCCAAAACAATAAATATTAAGGGGTCATAATAGGGGTCAAATTTGAAAAAATTGACCAGTTTTGTTTTGTTTTTTTGCTCAGCATACACCTCCAAACATCCGGGCAACGCCGGGAACCCATGCTAGTATATCTATAAAAGTGAACGTGTCTGTGTACATTTCCCTATGCAATAACTGTCAAATTTTAGTCTACAGACACAAAATTTGATATACAAGGTACTAAGATTTGGGAAAATCTATGTGATCGGTTTTCGGCCAGAAATTTGGCTGTTAAGGGGTCACTCTACCAAACTCCTCCTACAATTTTAGGTCTACACACTTGAAATTTTAGATATAGGTTCCTTGGACATGGATATAACTTAATAACTTGATTTGAGCCCAAAACAATAAATGTTAAGGGGTCATAATAGGGGTCAAAGTTAAAAAAATTGACCATTTTAAAAAATATTTTTGCTCAACATACACCTCCAAATACCCGGGCAACACCGGCATCCATTCTAGTATATATATAAAAAGAATCAGCCTATATATAAAAAAAAAGAAAAATCCATAAGCCTGTAGCACACTGGTTTGATAAAACAGAATAGAAAAGGCACTGATTTCATCCTTGACTGATGAAGGTGAAAAATTCACCGAAAATTTTCACCCAAATAAAATAGAATATACTACTTACATGTTTCTAAATGTCCAACGACCGGGTGGAAATTAATCCACAAAACAGTGAGTCACAGTTTTATGTATTTTATTGTTTGGTAATTTTACATGCACACCTATTATTATAAATATACTAAAGCAAAGTTAATCATCGTTTGTTTCCTATACATTTTAATCACAAAATACATATGAAAATATTCATTTTAAGACTCAACTCTTACTAGATTTCTGTTTATCACTTACCCTCTCTCACTGTGTTATTTGACCCCCCTCCTTATTTTATATGACATTACTCTTATTCTGCCAGTTTAACATATCACCAAACACTTTATATATGTATACAAATGAAATTTGGAGTTAAATTCAGTAAATTATAAAATTTACAAGAATTTTATTATTCAACAAAAAATACAGAATTTTAAATTTAACTTTTTAAAATTTCAACTTTAAAATGTTGTATTCCGTGTTGAATAAATTTATTGTAAATATTTTTATTTACTGAATTTAACTCCAAATTTTCATTTGTACAATTATACTATCTCATATATTGAGGGTTTTTTTTTTTTTTTATCCAATTTAGATTGTCTTATATAAATATTGATACTAATATTTATACAGACTTTAATTTAAAAGGTATAATTAGAAAGTATTTAAAAATTTCAGTTAATTATATACATATCTCAAACATGTTTATAAGAATAAGTTCAATAAAATGTTCAGGAAAATAAAAATACAAAAGTGATCAAAATATAATTTCTATTCACTTTGACAAAGTTTCTCATTATAAAAGAAAGAAAATATTAGTCAACCAAAGATGTTTTGGGTTTTAAACCTTTCTTTAATATTTTGCGGTCGTTTCCACTTTTCCATTTATTTTTCTGTACACACAAACATGAAATGCTTAGAGATTGGATTTATACATATATATTTAAAAAAAAAACAAAAAAAAAACAAAAAAAAAACGTCTATTCAATAACATATGTACCAGCTTTTTTTGTTAACAAGACAACAATCTTAAAAGAATATTTTGAGTGAAAAAATAGTAAAATATGTGAATAAATTAACAAATTGTCGAAATTTTTACAGAAATCTGAAACACAAGAAAAGGCCAGAATTTGTTTATTCTTTTTTATATATAAAATTTTCCATGGAAAAAAAAAAAAAAAAAAAAAAAGAAATATAAACGATAATAATGGAAAAAGAGGTATCTTTTCCTTGGTCAAGAAACAGATGTGATGGGGAGGTGGGTATTTATGTTTTATAAGGTGACAGGGGGGTTAAATAGGTATTCCTGGCACAGAATACATGAGAGACATTTGATATTTCTGTTGTGGTAAAGTTTGAAATAGCATTTTCATTGATAAACGATTTTAGATTGAATAGACCCATCTTAATAAAATATACTCGTTAGTTATTAACAGTATAACAGAATTTCAGGATTTTCTTTAACTTTAAACACAATTTAAATTTTCAACAACAAAAAATTTTTATTAAAATTTTCAGTTTTAAATGACACTGTGGTGTTTTATCATCTATAAAGACTAATGTGTATTTATTATATTTCTCTTTGTCTGTTCCACTTTTTCTCTGAAACTACTTGGCCAATCTGACTGAAATTTTGTATAGACCTTGTTATAAAAAGGTGCAGCAAACTAAGTACAATAGTATCTGTTCGATGCACAGTTAGGGATTAACAGGTATTAGTATTTAATGAAAAAAATGAATGCAACTTTAATAATGTTATATTATCAGTTTGACATAAAGCACTCAATCTAAAACAATGGGATATAACTTGTTCGTTTTTAATGGGCTAAAATGTTTAGTGTGTATATATATATAAAATAAAATAAAATAAAAATTACAATGAAATTTACCAAAATGACCCAAGATGGTAAGTATATTATAAATATTAAAGAATTAATATTTATAAAGTATAATCAGCCAGATGTAAAAGCTTGGTAAAACCAAATAGGAGATAGAGCTTATAATACGAGCAAACAGTTAATAAAACATGTTAAAAAACACTTTGAAAAAGAGTTAAAAACATTTTATCTGAAAAGGAAACACTTGATAAGTGGATAGTCCTTAATCCGTGGAGTTTTGAAGAAATACTTTCCTCCGCATCAGAGGGTAGGAATTAGCAAAATGTGGGATCGGATTTTGCATACAAAAGTATTTGATGAAACAACAAGTAAGTCAAAGATCTTACTTGATAACAAAAAGTGAAGCAGAGGGTATATGGTGAAGAAAACGGTGATTACATGTGAATGGATAGTCTGGTGAAGGGTAAATAAATGACGGTATAATCCAAAAATTTTTTTTTTTTTTTTACTTAATTAAAAAATTGGAAACAAGAAAAATGAGAACCACTTATATGTTAATGTGCTAGTTTTTTTTTTTTAAATAGTATTTTCAACTTGAATTCATTTCTTATTTAGATTTAATTAATCAAGTAAAAATCCCATGTAAAGATTCACGAGAACCTTCAAATTTGATAGAATTGTTTTAATTTAATAATCAAGTAAAAATTCGAATTTTTACTTAAATATTTCGAAATTAGAAAAATGATTTTTGTTTCAATTTAGTTATTTTTTACTGCACAAAAATTTGTTTGAAATAGATTAAACTTTTTTTTTTTTTTAATTATTAATGGCCGTTTTAGTAAAAAAGAAAAAAGAAACAAAAAATGTCTATTGATGCCGGCTCACTGCTACGAATTTGGAGTAAGTGCATGTGAGCGAGAACAAAACAAAAGTAGAAACAGGTAGACAACAAGTATATGAGAACCTAATATATTTTTTAAACCTCCCTATATGCCTGCTCAATTTCTTTATCACCCACTCTTTCTCTGTCAATTAGAAAAGAAATCGTTGACGAATTACTACATAATAAAATTTAAAAAATAATTTGGAATGCCGAACTCTTCTGACAAAATCTTTTCCCGCCGACTAAAAGAAAAAAAAAAAAAATGCTTACATTTTGCCAGAGGTAATGCCAAGAAATAGATATCCAGCTTTGTGAGTGCCGTGTGTAAGGGGACTTAATTATTTGTACATAAGTTACTTCCCTTTAGGGAAAAATCTCGGCAACGTAACTGCTACAATATATTTTTTAATTTAATTTTAACTCCACTTTCTTATTCATCGTGAGTGAACATATTTGCAATATATATATGTAAAATACGCTTGAATATATTTTAATTTATGTGGATTTTGTATTTATCATTATAGAGTCAATTATTATAATATAGTAATGATTTCAAAGTTAAAAAGACTTGTGTGCTATGAGCAATTATAGACTCAAAACCAAAACATTTAGCACTCCAGCAGTATTCGCTACCATGTTTTAAGGACAGATGGATATCAAAATTTTTAAAATTAACACAGTCAGATGCATAAAAGTATATTTGCACATGCATAAAAAAAGCACTGTAAGTCGACTTAAAGTGTTCTTTCAAGTTCCAAATTTTATTTCAATGAGGTTTGATATACACAGAAACACTAAGCTGTCTGAGTCTATTCTATGCCAGGAGCACCAACAGTTGTATGAAAAATTTATCGGCTGACGAAGAAACTTGGCACCACGAATTGTATACAAAGAAGTAAATAAAAAAAATTATCGTATTAACAAGGAAACAAGATTTTCATCATAAGTCACACACGTGATTATTTGGTATCGACAACAAACAAGAACAAATATTAACAGACATTAACCATTATTATTTTTTTTTTATTATTAAAACACATTTTTATTAACAGACAATGAATTTTATATTAAAACACATCAATCTTGTAATTTATATTATTACATTAATAACAAATATATAGAATCTACTAACTGCATAGTGTATAAGAGTCGAAAGGTAACCACGAATATACCAGACATGTTTAGGTTTGAAATTTTTCTCATTTAAAAGTTTTACAAACCATGTTATCAATAAAATGACCAGTATAATTTAAAAAAAAAAAAAAAAAAAAAAAAGAAAAAAGTGAATCACAATTTCGGAATTGAAACCAAATCAATTTTGGGTTTGGTTTTAGATTGCCCATGTGATGCAATGGGTGTCAAAAACTGTGTGTTTCTTAGATTGAGTAGCGATTTTTGGAAGATATAAAATCAGCTGGATTTTAAAATCTAGATTTAAATCACATAACAACTGACACATCAATAGCTAATTTGTTATTTTTACTTTTTCAACATGTTCTTCACGGGACCAAAATGTCCATTACTTGCCACCCTACGAGAGCAGAGTTAGAGACAAGAGTCGGTTTTTAATAAAGAGAAAATCCTTGTGGGAGGGCAAGTAACTGGGAACTACTAGGAATTAAAAAAAAAAAAAAAAAAAAATGCTTGTATTTTCATTACAGACTCCGTCTTTCTTTTTTTTTGTGTGCGTTTTTAACATGTAACTATAAATATACGGCACTGCCAGGGAATAAATAAGGATCGTGTCGAATTCTTACTCCCAGCCCATATGCACTATATTACCATTTTGATTTTAGTTTTTAATTTCTGTAATTGTAAATTTTAATTGGTTCAGTAGTAAAACTAGAGTTATCTCTCTTGACTTATTCAATCTTCTGAATGAACATTTACTTTCAAGGTCAATATATATATAAGAACAAATAGTTAATAAAACATGTTAAAAAACACTTTGAAAAAGAGTTAAAAACATATTTAATCTGAAAAAGAAACACTTAAGTGGATAGTACTTAGTCCACAGAGTTTCGAAGAAATACTTTCCTTCTCATTAGAGGGTAGGAATTAGCAAAATGTGGGGTCGGATTTTGCATGCAAAAGTATTTGATGAAACTGCAAGTAAGTCAAAGATCTTACTTGATAACAACAAGTGAAGCAGAGGGAATATGGTAAAGAAAAAGGTGATTTCACGTGAATGGATAGTCTGGTGAACGGTAAAGTATCTAATGATGGTAAAATCCAAAAATGTAAATCCAAGAAAGTTAATTAAATTTCTATTCACACAAGGAAATCGCGCAATTGAAAGGTGGTCCAAAATAATCCAAAAGGCCGAAATCTGTAGAATAATTCACAAATATGTACAAGGAAAAGGGGGAAAAAAAATTCCAATAAAATTATATATATATATATATATATATATATATATATATATAAGTAGCATTGTTTCATTTAAGCAAACATCGTTAAACATAACAGAATTTTATGCTCGATTAGACCTTTTTTATTTATTTATTTTAATTTTTTTTTTATTTTTCTATTAAAGAGTTCAGTTCAGCACAGGAATGAATTAATATATAATTTTTTTTACTAGGTTAATGATGAGGAATATTATGAGAGAATTGAAAAAAAAAAAACCCCAAAAAAAAACCCACCAAGTTCTCACATTCTGCTAATGCTGTTCCTGATAAAGGGGAAGGAAATTCTGTTTTCAATTTCAATTTATCCATTTCACTAATTCTTATCTCAAAGTGATTTTTAGCATTGACAAGTGGTGACTCGTTAGTAAAAAAAATTAAAAAAAAAGCTACTTGTGAAATGAGTTGATGTGGTTCCCAAGCAACTTGAGAAGTTAGTGGCAAATGCTGGCATTGATAATAAATTTTCAGTATAACCCCATGTCATACACTGTCTTATATTCATTTTTTGTATTTCAGGAATTACAAGCAGTCAATACGGAGTAAAGAATAGGGGGATAGGGTCAGTTATTTTTCACACATCCTATATATATATATATATATATATATATATATTATATATATAAATTAGAAAAAAAAAAAATTTTAAATCCCAAATTTACTTCTGGAAGACTTTTTGAAATCTCATGTCTCAACAAAACAAGTGTTTCCTTTTGATTGTTTTACTGTTTTCATGTGTAGATAAAAAAAATTTTTTTATTTTTTTTATTTAAGTATTTTTCTTTGAATTCCCAAAAATGCATACATAGTATGCATAAAAAACATTATACTGATGGCTTATTGACAACATGGTGGATAATTTATCTTTATTATTTAAGAATTTGTTTAAAGCACTGAAATTGTGAATGAATCTACAAAAATTTAGTTAAATCCTATTTCAGTCACTTAAATTATTTTGACACTATTTCCAAACAACTTATTGTTATTTGCTTCAATAACTTAAGATCTCAAGTGTCAGAAAAAGAGTTTATATAGGAAAACGGTATGAAATCAACAATCTTACCAATTGTTACACACGTTCAAACTAGGTGGTTTCACAAAAAAATTTCATTCTGATGTATTTTATATGAATTATCTATTATTTTTGTACTTAGAAAAAAAGAAAAATATACTACTTCTAGAAAAAAAAAAGAAGATTTTCTTGTCAATCTTTATTTAATAAAATAAAGTATTATGTATGTATTATTATTTCGTGAATTCACATTAAATTTTATAAGGAGCCATAATATTTAATATAATAGCTCATGCATAGATTTTCAATACTTACTCCAACATCCTTACAAGAACAAAATGCTGAAAATTCTGTGGAGCTTAACTGCCATATATATTTCCAGAACTTATAAGATTATATATATCAATTCAGACAATATAAATAAACTTTACCAGACAAAAGCAAGTGTAAGCATAAATCTAATATAAATATTAATATTTATATAATAATTCCAATCAAATAAAAAAAAACCTCAATACAACCATGATAGGAAGTAGAGCTTGTCATAAGGACATTCTTTTCCCTATATATATATATATATATGGAAAAGAATGTCCTTATATATATATATATATTTAAAGGAGATTATAACAATAGTCTAAATGGCTGAGTGTATTTTAATGTAATAGTGAAATTACTAGTTTAATTAAAATACAGGAAATAGAAAGTGCTCGTTGTAATAATAAATAAGATAAAAAGCTATAGCAAACATCTAAATGACTATTTTAACCACAGTTCCTGATTTCAAAAAACGAAAAATTAAAAGATTCATCTGCCTTACTTTTAATGCTAGGTTTATTTATGGTGTCTTTTAAATTCAATAAAAACCCTTCAAAATTTGCTGATGAGGAGACCTTGCTTATCAAAAATCTATATATAATTATTGTACATAACTTGATGTATACCACAATAAAAAGCATTGTTTTCCGAAACGATCGTACAGATAATTGATTTTGTTGTTGTTCCTTCTTATGAAACGGATTTTTAATTTTTAATTTAATTATAATTTGATTTTTAAATTTTAAATTATCAATCACATTACTTAATATTATATATATATATATATATATATATATATATATATATATATATATATATATATATATATATAACAACTTTGCTAGATTTCAAAGTCTAGGAAACAAAAATTTTGAAACTTCGGAGCTGTTTAGTTTATGGTGAAACAACCGTTATTTGTGTGTCAATACTGGATATTTCCACCATGGATTTATCAGAAAAAACAGAGCTTTTAATTAAAAAAAAAAAAAAAATGGTTTATATAAGAATAAAAAATAAATTCAAAATCAAACAGTTTCACCCCCCTCTTTCTCTCTCTCTCTCTATATATATGTATGTATATGCATCACACTAAATAGCTGTAATACAGCAAAACAGTTAGTCCGTGTATGACTATAATATATATATATATATATATATATATATATATATATATATACACACCAAGTTATAGGTGTTCAAGAGTGATAACTTACGAATTTAACAAGCTTATTAAAAGTGCTCAATAAAAGATCAAAATATATTTTTATTATGATGGCAAAATTAGATGTAAAAAATCCATTTTAAGTAATATTAAGTTGTTTGAGAATAAAACTGAAAACCATTCTATGCTAAATAATTTGGGTGACTGAAATAGAATTTGACAGAAATTATGAGTGAATCAAGTGTAAATTTTACATTTACAAAATTTTCGTTGAAAATGATTTCTTCAAATTTGTGGCCTGTTATTCACTGCAGTTGAAAAGAGAAATGATTTATGCCAGTTGATTGTACAGTTTGTTTTCTCAACTGACTGACCTTGTTATTTGTACATATTTTGTAAAAAAAAAGATACATATATATTTTCTTTAATTGTGATAAAAATAAAATTTTAAAAATCTAATGAAAGCACAGTATAGTTAATAACCGAGAAATCAAATATACATATATAACAAATAACTTTTACCAAATGCATTCAAATTTAATTTTCTACCGATTCGTAACTTTTCAGTTAATTTTTTCTTAATATTTTACAATTAGATTATATTCAAAGAAAGACAATATAAAATAGTTGTGGCTTGTTGCTTAAATGTTGTGTGACTTAATTCCGGGGAAAAATGATTATGGAAAATAGTTAAAAAAAAAACACTCAGCCACTATAAGTTTGAGTGTCAAGCCCCTCTTGAACTTTTCCTCATCTCGTTAACAGATCAAAATATTATATTGTAAAAAAAAAAAAAAAAAAGAAAAAAAAATGAAAAAATATAGAGGTGGTACAAAATTAGTTGTTTGTAAATATTTTTATTTCCTCAATCTCTCAGCAATTAACTATACATCACTTTTACCAAAAATCCCTGAACAAATATTTGATTTTAATTACAGTAAAATAAATTTTAAATAAAATATTAAAAAAATAAATAAAATAATTAAATAAGTCTGTACAATTTTATGACAATTTTAAATCTTGCTTTAAAAGTGTACAAACAGTCAGAATAAGTTTTATTGGCATCATTCACACTATGCTAATTTTTCTAAAAATGAGTTTCTCCATTTTTAAAATAATTATATGTAAACAGCAAAAAAGCAGGCAGTATAAATAAATTTAAAAATATATAGCTTTTAGGCTTAAGAGGGGAAAATTACTTTAGTGTAGAAATTTAACATAAAATGATCACTCACTTCTAGACTATAAAGTGTTCTGGGAGCAAGGTGTGGCATATGTTCCACTTAATCATTCCTGTTTTCAGTTGATAAGCGAAAGCTTCTTCTAGATTAAGCCAATTTTTAATTTTT
This sequence comes from Euprymna scolopes, assembly GCF_053919585.1. Classification (NCBI taxonomy): domain Eukaryota; kingdom Metazoa; phylum Mollusca; class Cephalopoda; order Sepiida; family Sepiolidae; genus Euprymna; species Euprymna scolopes. The sequence continues at coordinate 72,134,568 of NC_136516.1, read as the reverse complement.
GTTCCAATCTAGAGTACCTTGTTTTTAAGGAGATTAATTTTTTTTCACATTAACCACTGGCCTTATGCCTAACTTCTGGATCAGATAGTATTTTTATGGATAGTCCCTATTTACTTGCAGTGGGTAATTATTTTATGTTAAATATATATATGAATGTGATCTCCAGCTCCTCTCTCTATATATATATTTCTTTTTTATCACCTACTTTTGCAAGCTGTTTGTATACAATTGCCTAAAAATCAGGTAAAATCTCCTTTTTTGTGAATTAGCAAAGAGTGCAAATTTTTACCAAATAATCCTTCTGGAATTTTCTCATCGTATACATAAAACAAGCTGTCACTTTTAAGGCTGTTGAAGCATTGTATTATACAGAATTTTATAAAGACCATGATTAATGATGATAATAAATCAAACACTTCTAACTATTAAAAATAAATTTTAAAAACATTAAAAAGAAAAACAAAACGCGCGCCTTTCTAACAGTAAAATTTAAAATAGTAAAATCAGTGAATTAGTATCAATTCATTACTATTTAAATTATTTAAGGCTAACAATTTTCAAGTGAATGTTTTTCTTCTTTTTTATTGTATTATATTCAATGAAATAGACATTTTGGTTTCGAAGGACGCAAACATTGAGTTACCTCCCTTGCTTCCCTGTCATGTTTAACCAAAGCTGATGAAGGCGTTTAATTTTTTTTCTTTTTTTTCTTTGAGTGATTTACTAATTTATAGTCGCTAATTATTTACAGCGATATGGGTTTCAGCATTATTACCAAACAACTTTTATTTAAAAATCATATTTTATTAAAAAAGAAATTAGCTCTATAAGTTAGTTTTATCCAGTTGAACTCTACTAGGACTCATAGTTAAATCCATTAGAAATAATAGACAAATCCATTCTTTTGCTAAAACTAAATTAAGGAGTATGTCTATTTTGTCTTGATATGTAAGAAGTTTGATGAAATTTCAAAGGCCTTTAATATTTAAATGGATTCTTTTGTACAACTTAAAAAAATATGCAGTAGGAAATATCTACTGGATTCACAGTAAATGCATATTCTTATAAATAATTATTAAAATATTTCCTTGTCTGACCAGTTTTAATTCGCAATTAGTTACTTCCAATCCCTTCTATATATGTTTTTTTTTTTATGTATTGATTTATCCTGAATCACAATTGTATTTGTTTTGGATGGGGTTTATCTTTTGCGAATTCTGTATGCAATATAAATATAGAAATGTTATATTAGATTTTATCTTGAAAAAAAAAATATGTTCAATATGACAAATAGAGTAATAAGAAAAAAATAAAATGAACAAAAAAAATACATTATATTTTAATTTATCTAAATTTCAAAAACAAGGAATATAATTAAGGATTTTCTTTATTCCATTGAGTTTCAAAAATTAGATTTTTTTGCTTCATAGAAATAATTAGCAAAATAAAATCATAGAAATATTATAGAATTACTATGAACTTTGAAAATTGCAATGTTCATAAAAAATGATTTAAAATTGTAGAAGGAAATTGAAAATGAGGTTATATGTATAGGCATGCGTCTGTTTAGTGTGTATTATTGTATCTAGTTAATGTGTACAATTACTGTATGTTTGCTGCTATGTTACTATTTTTTTTTCTATGAAGATTAAATTAAGGAGTTGGGTGGAAGAATACCTTATGAGGTAAATCTGCCATCCTACTAACATTAATATACTTTTTGTATTTAGAAAAATATTAAAAAGGCATTTTATTATTATTACATTATACTGGCACAAAACGATAACTGAAATTTTTTTTAACAAGGTAATAAGGGATGCTATATGAAATTATAAGGAGATAATCCAACATTCCGCACCCATTTTGATTTTTCAAAAATAAAATCCGGCGCTTCTACTGAATTGGGACAAGATTTTGTAGTTGATAAATGGAGTTTTCAGATTTAAAAAAAACAATGGTTTCAACTGAATTTTTTTGTCAATTCTAATAAGTTACATTGGTAGCTTCCAAATTATGCAGTCAAAATTACCCGCATATTACTGAATTATTAAACAAAACAACTTTAATCGTGTTAGCAGGTGAAAAATTGCTGCCATCTTGTTTAAATCAAAACAGAAAATTACCTCCCTTTTGAACTCTGTGTCTTGCGATTACAAATTCTATGTTTTATTTTCTTTAAAAAATAATTTTCTACCTTATTTATTTTTGTAATTTTGGAGATAATCATCTTAAAAATATGAGGAATATGTAGATACCATTGTTTCATGTGAAAGTTTTACGATTTCCGAAATTTATTCCAATAGTGTAGAAGTGCCTAAAATCCTTATTATTTAATACTTGTAACCTTGTTTAAAAAATTCAGGAATCCATATTGGATTTTTTTATTCATTATTTTGCTTATAGTAATTGATTTGTTATAATTAACTTATTTAATATTATCTTTTGTTGAAACACGATCCTAAGTAAAAAAAAAAACAAAAAAACAAAAACAATAATTTAGAAGTATTAAACTCTTGAATGTAAAGAATTAGCGACCAATAGACTAATAAATTAATGGTTTTGTTGATCAGTTTGTATTTTCAACCTACATTCATTTATTTATTTTTTTTTTATTTTAATTTCTATTTTTTTGTATGACTTAAACTTTAAAAAAAAGTTTAAATTTAGAGAAATCATTTTTTGGTACTCATGCACTTATTGATCCGTGCTGAAATAATAACGTTATTATTTAAAAAGCCATTCTTAACATGGGGAGGAGAGGGTGTTTTGTACATATTCTGTACTTTAACCTTACAACTGAATAAAAAGATATAAAACTTTAATTAAAATTGGAAATACGATTTAAAAAATAGCGTGGATCAGTAAGTGCATTAGCACCCATTTTTTTTATAAACAAGTTTTACTTTAATGTTCAATAGAGTTTGGTGAAAAAAAATTTCACCTATTTGGATTGATGATTTTTTTTTTTTTTTTTTTTTTGTAACCATATTTTGACAACCCCCTTGCCACATTTCGTAAGCATCAATCATAATGATTGCCAGTCAAAATCTTAATAGTCCGTTTGAACACTTTCAAAAGTAAATGATAATGTCTTTTTTTTCCATTAAAAAAAAAAACAAACCAACATTAATTTCCCCCCCCCCCCAAAAAAAAAAAATATTGCTACCGAAACAATCTAATTAGAAGTCAGGTTTATATTGGGCATCCCAAGTGGGGAGTTGTGCAGCGAGATGTTTATTCATATTACATTTATGTTTCTGCATGTTGACACAGTCAGGGGAATAGGGAGCAGAGAAGGATTTTAAAAAGATTGGTTTATATAAGATCAAAAAATAACTGCAAAAGCAAACATTTTACAACCCCCCCCCGTCTCTTATACATATATATCACACTAAAGAGCTGTAATACAGCAAAACAGTTTGTGGATGACTATAATAGATATATATATATATATATATATATATATGGTGGCAAAATTAGATGTAAAAAAATCTATTTTAAGTAATATTAAGTTGTTTGAGAATAATGCCAAAAACCATCCATTTCATTCTAAACAATTTGGGTGACTGAAATACGATTTGATAGAAATTATTATGAGTGGATCAATTGTAAATTTTATATTTACAAAATTTTCGTTGGAAATGATTTATTCAAATTTGTGGCTTGTTATTAAATCCTATTTCAGTCACTATCAGAGCAATATAGTAAAAATTATTCTGGCATCTGAGGACCTCTTTAGTGAAGGGGTGAGATTTCGCTGGTCAGGAGTATTTATGTTGATGCAATACAAGTTCATCGCAACATGTTGACATAACTATTGCAACCGATTTATTGAATACAAGTTGCTATTTTTAGCAATAGTTGATAAATTGGAAATTCGTAACATTTTCCCAATGGTATTTGTGCATAAATCAACAGCATATATAACACTGATATGAGTTTAACTCAGAACAGACCATTCCATAGGCTACAAATGTATCCATTAGACTACTAATGCACTCCCAAATTACAATTTTATTTCCGGATTAAAAACAAAATTTAAGACTAATAAATACATTTTATCAACAAAAAAAAAAAAAAAAAAAAAAAAAAAAAAGAGTGAGATTTTTCACCAGTTCCTATTAAAAAAAAAAGAAAGAAAAAAAAAAGGACCCAAATTTTAGTTATTTTTTTTTAGATTTATAGCTCTAAGAAATACGGTTTATCTAAGTTAGGGATGCAAATGAACCGTAGTATATGACTTTGACACAGACCATTTAATTCTAGCCAGAAATTACTTTCAAATTGATAGTTTAAATGTTTCAAAATAATGTTCAAATTCCAGACAACATTTTGGTTATTATAATCTCTACATATACAAAGTTAGTAAATGCTAAGGCAGACACTTTAAGACAATTATAATTAGGCTGTCAAATATAATGCAAAGTTCCATCTGACCAGGTTGTTGAACATTGTCTATAATAACAGTCCTTTAGGTATGTCTGCTTGTAAAGACAAATACATTTTAATTCTCTGCCTTTCACAATGAGTGTTAGGTTGGTTGCATGTTTCTAGGGATTTAGATGGGCGTTAAAATGTTGACTTGGGTCTAAGGTTAGATTTGTGCGACTGGCAGAACAATCATCATCCACACTGATGATTCCCGGAAAGGATGAAACAAGTGTATGTGGATAAGAATTTAAAAAACATTTAGCATATATATGCAGGTGTGTGTGTGATAGAGATAAACCCTAGAACTGATTAACCAATCATTATGAATTTTGGAATACAACTGCTTGCCAGGAAAGTGGGTAATACGAGTGAAATTTCGTTTTATGCAAAGGTTAGCTGGATGCTCTTCACGAAAATTCAGATGTCTCTTACTATCTGGGCTTCAACAATGTCTGCTTTTTTAATTTCTTTTTATAGCTTTCAAACTGTAGCCAATTTCAACTATATCTGTTTTGCTCCATGAATCAGAAAACATTCAGATATGGGTTCCATTTCTATAGAAGCACCGAAAGTAAACTCTGGTTAGAAATAAAGTTTATCTGACAAAATCAAATATTATGGTTCAGTTGTGCTAATAAACAAAAGATAAACAGAGGAACCACTTTGGAACCAAAATAAGACAGAAGAGTAACAAAGTCTTTGACATGAAGGCAAAAAAAAAAAAAAATGAATGTCTTAAGACATCGAAGAAGCAGAGATTCTGGGCAAATCCACAAATTGGGTTAATTTATAATATAAGCAAGATGAGTTAGTAATAGAATGGAATGTAAATGAAGATAACAGACCTTCCAAGTCTCATGGTTTTGCTGTGAGTCTCACAGTTAAAGATCACGTTTTTTTCTTTTAAGGTGATTATTTAAGAATGCTTGATATACACAGTATTACCTATCATTGCTTTGGTGGTTCGTTGATGTAGAAATGGAAAGGTTAATTGTTCTTGTTAGAAGTTTTTGGAAAAGTTACCTTGATGGAACACTTTTCACCTATCTTTACTACGAAGCCTTTATCGTATTTTCCTTACACATGGCTACTATTTTGACATAATAGTTTTTATTATTATTTGCTATACAGACTTGATGGTAGCTGGAATCAATTACGTTCAAATAAAAGTAAATAAAGAATGCAAATTCTCACTAAAAACTTAGAGGTATTACCTTCAGCTGAGTTTTCCTTTAAGGTGATTATTCAAGAATTGTCTACATGTTACCAAACTGCCAAACTGGATTAAGTATTTATTTTAAGTAGCAATTATATTAATCTATTTTAAATAACAGTACAACAATTACAAGTTACAAATGGAAAGGCTATTTAGGCTTGTTAGAAGTTTTTGAAAGTCTCCTTAATAGAACACTCATGTATTTTTGCTATGAAAACGATATGTTAATTTCCTTATTCATAACTATAAATTTAACAATATTATTCTTGTATTTTTTTTATGAAGCATAATGTCCTGGTGTTTGCCAAGGTCCATTACGTTCAGATAAAAGCAAATAAAGGACACTAATTCTCACCAAAAGATTTTAAGTAAAAATAAGTATTTTAGAAATAATGCCCAAACCCATTTCATGCAAATAAACAGTACAAAATTACCTGTATGTGTGGTCAATTAGACCAATTTATCCAAATTGGACTCTGCGTTTAAAGGGAGCCCCACACAAGCATTCACTATGATGAATTAATATTCCATTAATGAGTTTCTTGAAATTTTGTCAATGTAACGAAATTATTCAGCCCATCGTCCTTTTATATATCTATATTTCAATGTTTTATTTGCTAACCATATGTTTATTGTGACAGTTTAGTCTTTCAAGAAAAAAAAAAAACAATTATCGAGACTAACTGATTATAAAATAACTCAGCACAAACAATATATGACCGTACATATCTTGACTTGTGATAAAAATTGCCCTTCAAATTGAAGTATATCTTCAATGATTTTTTTGGCTTGATTCCTCAATGATATTTTGCTGGGACTGGTATGCTGTGCAAAGCATAAGGCATTAGCTTTTTTAGAGTAATGGCTCCTGTTAACAATCTTCTGAATAGGTTATGCACTTCTTAGAACCAATCATGTATTTGCGTGTGCATTTAGTCAAGGATATAATTTGTAAGGATTTTTTTTATACAGTCATTTTTATTTATTTTTAATATTCTCCAGATTTACTCCATTGAAAATTTGGAAGGTCTAAGATAGAAAAGTAGACATAATGTTTATATAACAAATCTCTTGCTTTTTTTTTGTTTTTGTTTTTTCAAAAACTTGAATAAATAAATGTTCAATTAATTCACATCTATTGCGAATAATTGGGTTTATAATAAGTGAAAATATAAAATAAAAACGCAATTGCAAATTTTTTTAATCTTTTTGTTTTAGAAATTTTTATATTTTGTTGACATTTACATTCGATGAAAATCGTGCAACGTTTTAGCCGCCATTTTTATTTCTGGGTAAGAAATTTTAAAAAGAAGAAAAAAAAAAAAAATCAGCATGAAAATCTCCAATTATTCAAAACATTAATGCATATTTCGAGAGTGTAAAGAAGAAGAGAAATGTACAGAGAGAGAGAGAGAGAGAGAGAGAGAGAGAGAGAGAGAGAGAGAGAGAGAGAGAAGGGCTTAAGAGAGAGAGGTGTATGGAGAGAGAAAAGGAAGTGTATGCATATATATATATATATATATATATATATATATATATATATATGAGAAAGGAGTACAGAGAAAGGGGGTTAAAGAGAGAGAGATAGAGAGAAGGGGGTTAACAAAAGAGAGAGGTAAAGAAAGAGAGCGATATACACAGAGAGAAGGGGGTTAAAGAAAGAGAGGGGCTAAAAAGAGAGAGAGGGGTACAGAGAGAGATAAAGAGAGGGTGTACAGAAAGAGAGAGGACAGATGGAAAAGAAGAAAGGGATAGAAAAGAGAGAAAGAAAAAAAGATAGATCAAAATGCCAGAGATCAGAACAAGAGAGATATGATGGAGAAATGAAGAGAAAATGTATTATAACAGTTACATAAAATTTCATATATAAATACAGAGATGCATATTTTTACCAATATCTTGATGTCCCTCCATGTAATGCTTCTACTTCACAAGGAGAACAGGGAGCTTTAACTGATACTGGTTGAATAATGACCAATCAAAATCCTTAGTTCAAAACTGATGGCAGTGATGTATTTGAACCAAAGAAGATCATTGGACAATGGAGAGCATTATTCAAATTAGCAGCAGTAGCAGCAGCTAGGCGTATTAAAACAAAACAAAACAAAAACCCAGAAAAATTTGTATCATTCCAATTAAAAGTATAGATCCTGAATGTTATCCTGTAAGCCTGACTGTAAAATTTTCTGGAAAGACGCCTTTTAAACCGTCCGACTGCTTGATTCCCATCAACCAACCTTCATCCTAGAAAAGATAATATATATATATATTTAAAAAAAAAAAAAAAAATCACTTTAAACAATCTTAATAAATTATTATATAGTATTGGAAGTTTTGACAATTGAATATTTAAAATAATATAACATTATATGATTTTTGTTAAAATCAAATAATTGATGAAGGTTCTGTATGTACTATGAATATTTTCAATTCCTCATTGAATCATTAACAGATGAAAAAGTAAATGAGCAAAAAAGAATGAAAAAGAAAACGTCAAAAAGCGGCAGAGAAATAGGCATGTGAAGCTAAATAGCATGAGATGGTTTTTATACTGCTCCAGGAAAGACTTGGAAAGATTAGGATTAACTATTTTACTAGACAGAAGAATAAGAGGTGAGTTAATTTGAAATTTCAAACGATGGCATGCCTTGCTATGATGGATTTATTTTTTTTATCATTATTTGAACCAGATAAATTTATTTATAAGATTTAATAAACTCGATAAAGTTTGGTACTTGTGCAGAATTTGAACCAGACGTAACTCACAGTCAGCTCTGCTTTGCTCAGAACATGACGTCATGTGCTCTGGTTTCATTGTAGTCTGACGTTAAGACACCAATCAACGCACAGCAAAGGAACAGACGATCTTTGGGGAAAATATTGGAGGGGGAAAAAAAAAATCACAGGGCCAGTTGAGAGCTTCTTGACAGTTATCTTTTTGAGTTTATGTGGAAACAGAAATTTGTAATAATCCTTTTGTCTCCATCTTAAACCATATATTTGAAAGCTATCAGATTGGGTTGGCTGTCTTTTCTCACCCCACTTTGACATTGTCTGATGTGATTGTAGAAAAGTTTACCTAAATCCTAAGGGAATATCCCAGCTGTCTAAATTTAATTTAAAAAAAACAAAAAAAAATAAATAAATAAAAACCGTTGCCCAGCCCCACCCTACGGGAAAAAAATTAAAGAAAAGAAAAAAAGTAACAAAAAAAAGATTAGTTTACATTACTTACAAAAATAAAAAAACTGCAAAATAAATATTACATGAAAAACATAAATGCTTTATTTTCAAACCTTCATTTAAACATGAAGAACATGCAAAAAAATGGTTTTCTTATTAATTTTGTTCAATTTTTGTTTGGCAGAAAAAAATAATTAAAAAAAACAAAAAAAAAACAAAAAGAACTTAAAAACACTTTAAAAAAATTGTTACAAAAAATAAAACAAAAATTGTTACGGTAGGTTATTGTTTCTTTTTTCGCTATTTTTTTTAAATTTATTTTTCTGGTGATTTTATTATTTTTAAATGTTTTTTCTTCAGTAGCATTGTTACGCTTTGGTAATCGGCGATGCTTGGCAAAAGCCGGCATGTTCCGAGCAGCCTGTTAGTTACATCTGGTTCAAATTCTGCACAAATACCTAAAGTTTTAGTCATTAGCTGAGATCGTTTAACACAAGTCACGGTTTCAAAATAAAAATATTTCTACATTTACTTTCTTTGGATCTAAACTCTTGTGATCGTCTGACAAAGAACTACTATGTAAAATTTTTATGAGATTAAAGGTTACAGAGAGAGACTGGAAAAATTAGGATTAACTACTTTACTAGCGAGATAGGTGAGAGACGCAAGTTAATTGAAACCTTTGAAAATTGATTAATAGTCTTTATAATTATGGTGGACATTGGATTTTTTTTGTTTGTTTTCGTCATTTCTATAAAGAAGAAGAATGAAAGATTAATTGAAACTTTCAAAACATTTAATGGCATCCCTAGCTATGACGAATCTATTTTTTTTTATTGATTATCTGAACTAGTTAAATTTATATATTTATTTTTTTTATTGGAATCCTTTGAGATGATTTGTATATTTATTTATTTATTTATTTGCAGAATTATCCTCATCTTTCATAGTTGTTATTTCACCACATTTCGGCTAACTGTTCCTCTGGCCTTCTTCAAGTGGTTAATCACGGCAGGATAAGAATGCCGAGTCTTAACTGTATTCCCAGTAATTACTGCCTTCCATAGTTGTTGCTATGTATGGCACAATCACGTTGACACACCAGTTCTCGCCAGATCAAAGTTAAGCAACATTGAGTCTGGCCAGTATCAGATGGGTGACCATTTGGGAAGGCTAGGCGCTGTATGTACCTTCTGGGAAGGTTGGGCATGGGGCCAGCACCCTCACCCTGTAAAAAGAACTCCTCTCTACAAAAACATCTACAAAAAGTTATAGATGACCTATGCCCCCTCCCCCCCGGGCTCAATGCCTCTGTCCACAATACCACAGGCCCCCTTGGTCGACATTTTTTTTTTAAATACTCCTCGATCTTAAAATTTATTATTCAAGGCACATTTGCAGAATACGTTACTAAGCAAATAAAGTTCTTCATTATTGTAGCAAAATTCCAAAAATGGAATATTGAATTTCAAGTGAAACCAATGGTATCTGCTGAATTGTTATGTCACAGTAATGAAAATATCCAAAAATTATGAAAAATGATTAGGTAGAAAATTAATTATTAATGAAAATAGTTTTCAAAGACAGCAAAAATTAAGTTTTTCTAAATTGGCTAAAGATTTTAAGTTTTCAGAAAATATTTCCCTGCTTTTGGAACTCTTCGGGTTCTTTCTTTTACAAAACACAATTTTCACTATTAATTTTCTACCTTATCGTTTTTCATAATTTTTGGATATGTCCATTACTGTGACATGACAATCCAAAATTTTTGGTAACCAGAGTGCCCCCTTTATGCCTACTTTTAGGGGAGCTGGTTTTTACCCCACATTGGCCTTGTGCCTAATTTGCTTTGGTGGGGAAGCAAATAAATACAGTTAAAAAAAATTAAAACATTTTTCATGTAGCTGATGAAAGGAACTTTGTTTTCCTAATTTAAAATTTAAAACAACAAAAAGCAATCGACAGCTAAAAATCTCAAAGGAAAAAAAAAACAATCCTCATTTTCAGGGTCTCAATTCTTTTTTCAGGATAAAAACAATATTACAGAATTAGCTACTAGCATCACAGTGGAAGTAAAAAGCTTTAAGGGAATTCAAAATTAAAGAAAAGTAACTTGTTAAACTAGATAGATTTAAAACAAGAATCTAATAAATTGTGTACGTTTTCAACATTCCAAATTCTCTTTTCATTTTTTGATTATTCACTTAGTAAATGGAGTTATCTCCCTTGAATTTTTAATTATTTTACAAATTCGTCGATTTCAAAAACTAAATTATATAATTTTTACAATAGAATATTTTTTTAATTAATCACTAAGTTAAGTGAATAGTACTGAACTTCTTCAATCTATCAATATAAGAATCAAATATATATATATATATATATATATATATATATATATATATATATATATATATATACTAAGATGTACTGTTGCCACATCTAGAGAGGTGCCACTCAGCATATCCTTTCTTGTCTTGACAGAGTGCAAAATTGACTTCACAATCTAGTGGGAGTAAAGTTTGGATCAAAAATCAAAGTAAAATCAAACGTGGAATCAACGAATAGACAAATTGATAGCAGATGGGATGTCCACATAAAAAAAGAAGAAAAAAATAAGACTGATAATAAAAATATAATAATACATATGCTTTTCATTTTTCCAGCTGGAAAAGTTACAATTATTAATTTTTTGTAATTTTTGGGGGTTGGGGGTGGGAGGCATGTAGTGTTTGAATCATGTAAGATACGGTTTGATGCGGGTTGGTTTCAGTTGCCAGCATAACTGGGATGTCACATCTACACTTGATCCAAACACTTTTGTATGTATATTCGAAAGACTGAAATTTTCTTACCATATCTTCAGGGTTGTCAGGTTCTACAACATAAATGATTTCACGTGCTTCAAATGTTAGTTCGTCAGAGTCTCCTTGGTTGTACGGGTGTGTTGTTTGGACCTAAAATGCAACAACAAAAAAATTGCTTTGTATATGAAGAGATATTTAAATATTGAAATATACAGCATAATGCTGTTAGATCACCAAAGTTAAGCAACGATGATCCTGACCAGTAGCAGATGGTACTGAATGTATTTCGCTGGGACATAGAAATTTCCAGGTTAGTAGCTGGGGACGCCTTCAGTCTTTGTTAAGACATATCTAGGAGAAGCAGAAACAAATATAAAACCCTAGGTCTACTTTCTGCTCTGTTTTGTGGCAATCATTTGCAGTGGTTCCAAAAAGTGTGGATGGTCCTACACAAAGCCTTTACCATAATGAAGAAATCATTTCTGTGGACTTTGGACAACTTAGTTGCCTGAACCTCATATGTTAGGATTTGATGGGAGAATACACATAGTGAAATAATTATTATAACTTGGATGTAAATTGTTAGTTATTTTACTTCACTTATGATTTATAAAGGAATAAAAAAAATCTAATGAATTTACTATTTTTTTTAACAAAACCTTTTAAAATCGGTAATCATTACTATTAACAAATATTTGTTAGAAAATTGATTGTATTTTGCTTTACCTACTCATTTGTCGTATCTTTTGTAAAAATATTTTAATATTAAAATTAAATACATATAATATACGTTTATGAGAAAAATTGCAATACAATATTTTGTAAAATAAACAAACATTTGTTTAAAATTAATATTTTGTTGTAATACACCATCATCAGAATTTTTTCTTTATTTTTTGAACATACGGATTCTCTATTACTGAGTAGTTCCATTTACCATCATGGTAAGAAAAAATACGAAAAATTCTGATGATGGCGTATTACGGTGAAATATTAATTTTAAACAAATGTTTGTTTAGTTTTAAAAATATTGCATTGTAATTTGGCTTATAAACGTATACCGTACGTATTTCATTTTAATATTTAAACAACGCTTATATCACAGAGAACATAACATTAATTTAAATATTTTAATATTTAAAAGAGATTTTGGTGCTTATGAAGTTTTATCCCAATATTAAAAAATGTTTATAGAAATATAGTAGCACAAATATTATATTCTGTACGTATATGCAATGCTTTAAAAGAAGTCCACCAAAACTTATGTAAATTCATAAAATATTTTGAATGTCCCATCCGTCATTTTCTGCTTACATAATTCAAACTTCAATTCAAGCAAGGCTTATTTATTTATTCATTTAATGCTGGCTAGAAACCGTTTGCATGATCAAACTTGATTTTATTTTATAAAAACAAAAATACATAAATTTATGTAAATTTTGGTGTACAGCTCTTTTTTTTTTTTTTTAAATCCTATCATAAGTTTTTGTGCAATTTAATTTTTCATATTGGAGTAAAATTGGATAAGCATGAAATTTTAAACAATTTAATTTGCCATAAATAGTGGTTGAGTAAAATAATCCACATTCAGCTATGTTGATTATTTGTTGATTATATGTTATTTGTTGATTATATGTTGATTATATGTTGATTATTTGTTGATTATTTATTATTTGTTGATTATATGTTAATTATAGGTTGATTATTTGTTGATTATTTGTTGATTATATGTTATTTGTTGATTATTTGTTGATTATATGTTATTTGTTGATTATTTGTTGATTATATGTTATTTGTTGATTACATGTTGATTATTTGTTGATTATATGTTATTTGTTGATTACATGTTGATTATTTGTTGATTATATGTTGATTATTTGTTGATTATATGTTGATTATATGTTGATTATTTGTTGATTATTTGTTGATTATATGTTGATTATTTGTTGATTACATGTTGATTATTTGATGATTATTTGTTATTTGTTGATTATTTATTATTTGTTGATTATGGACAGTAAGTACATAAACAGACCAGCAGGAAGATTTAATTTTTTAAAATTTTATTTTTATTCATGGTGAAATTGGATTGCATATTTAATTCCTTCATCTTTGGTATAGGAAGTAAATTAGACGAATATTCTTTCAAAGTATTCAGTCCTTACTCCCTTCCAGTCAGGTTATGCTTGCTTGCAAAAGTTGCTTACATTCCACGGCATTAGTGCAGGCACCCCTATATCTACGAGTGAGTCGAGTTTTCACATATTTGTTCAGTGTGAGAATCTTCAAATTTAAAGATTTTACTTAAAAAAACAAAACAAAAAAGAAACGATTTTTCCCACAAGACTCTCCAAGAGGAATAAAATAAGAAAATTTATCCATAAATTATTTCAAACAGAAAATGGTGGAAAGTCATAACTAACCGAGAATAAGACTCCATCAGGAGGCTTTTTGATTGGTTGGTTACTTGGTGGGACTTGATAAAGGTTATCATCATCTAAACCTGCTTGACTATCATCTTCTTCACCGTCCTCGCCATCAACTTCATCCTCCTTCTTCTCTTCTTTTTTTGAATTGTCAGCCACTTCGGCACCATTGGCAGATGATTGATCTATTATAGGTGAGCTTATTACAAGTCTGGGTTTGCTCGAAGAAATTGGAAAAGAGGCACGATTTGAGCCATTGCGTTTATCCTGAAAGAGAAAGATAGCAAAAGTTAAAACTCTTCTAATAGGACATACTGTTCCGTGAGGGGTTTTGCGTCCTGTTTATTATTTATTTACTTCTTATTAAACGTTCCTGCTGCTATTCTCTTTTACATTTTCTTGTTACTATCTTTTTACGATTGCTTTTACTTTTTTACTTTTAAAAGCCTGTGTGTTCTTACATATATGTTCTTACTTATGAGTATGCTCTTATTTCTTGCCTTGAAAGGTCGCAACGTGTATGTGCAAATACATACCTGCTTGCCTTGTCCAGCGGATATCTTCTTGGACACTGGGCTTCTATCTCGTGGGGAGTGGTCATTGCTGCAGACAGATGCATCAATAACACAAGATGGATTTGAAGCTTTGATTCTTTTATTAAAGGCAAGCCTATCATGGACCCTGGTTGCCGCGGAGAGACCCTAATCTGTCGGTTCTATCTGCAGGCCAAAACCAACTCTCACATGTGTCCGTCAACTGGAAGCCTACGACCACAATTCCCGTTACCCCTAATTTCCGGTGCATCTAACTTAGATCATTAAAGGTGACCGAGTTTGATGGATGTCAAATCTAATCTTCTCTGATCCTACTAAACTCGCTGATGGGAATCGAAAATATACTTACATAACTTACTATTTCTTCAAACTACCTAGATAGTATTTAAGCTGGGATTTCCAATAATACAATACTAGTTTTAAAATACATGGAACGCATTTCCAATATTGTTGCTAATAATAATTATTATAATAGTTGTAACTACTTATTGTTGCCCGGGAGTCCTTTTACTTTCATTTTTTAAACTATGCTTTTTTTTTTCAACCAATTAAAAAAGAAATTCTTTAGGTATTTTTAAAGGTTACATTTAATTATTACAATCTCATTTATCTGTTAAACTATATTAATTTAAAGACAAATTGTTATAAAACTATAATTTAATGCTTTAATTTCTATTTATAAAATTATTGGATGTACCTTCCCCCTTTGAAAATTCTCATGGGGGGGGGAGAATTTTTTTGTTGTTAGCAAAGAAATAGTTTTGTATTAGTTAAATGAAAACAAATAGAATGCTTTATATTTTAATACTAGCAGGGATGCCCAGCGTTGCCTGGATGTTTGGAGGTGTGTGTTGAGCACAAAAAAAAAAAGAAAAGCAGTAGTAGGCAGGCTCGAACCGGTGACACGAAGACAAAAAAGAAAGTGAAAGAAAACCTGACGTCTTACCCTTACTCCATGATGCGACCGGAAGTGTAAATCGTTCAAATTAAACGTAGCCAATCAAAAAGATGACTTGCAGAAATGGTGTTGCTTTTAAACCTCCCATGAAGGTTGTTTTTAATATGGGGGAAAAGCAGCTTCCCCACAAAACGGGGGCATTTTGGCAGTTTCCAAATAAATAGTAATTGTCTCAGTATGAAGGGTTTCCCCTACATTGACCAAGGACCAATTACAGAACAGATACTACCTGGCCAGAAAGGCAGGTAGTTACGATTGTGTTTGATTAGTTTCACTTTATTTATACAAAAAAGATAAACAAACACTCGAAATGGAGGAATTTTTTAAAACTCAATCAAAAAAAAAAAAAAAAAAAAAAAAAAGATAGAGACGATGTCCGTTTCTGAATTTGAGATATTATGATCTAGGAAGTATTAGAAAACTTCTCCCGGAATCTAACCGACACGAGAACCCCGATGTAAAAAAGCATTTTATGGACATACATAAATGCTCACACCCATTTTGTCTTTTATATAATAGACTAGCGAGGGTGTCTGGCGTTGCCCGGGTGCTTGGAGGTGTGTGTTGCACAAAAAAAAACGTGAAGGAGGAAAAAGAATGTGAAAGAAAGAGTTGGTAATTAACTTCTGGCCGGATGGAGGATATTGGCACAAAGACGAAGAAAAAACAAAAAGAAAAAAAAAGAAGAGAGATTGAACTTGAAAACGTACGGTAATTAGTCATCCTTGCTAACCGTTACGCCAAAGAGGACAGTGAATTTATTGGGTTTGGAAATTAAGTTAAGAATCATAGGAGTCAGCACAGAAATGAAAATGGCTTTTAAACCTGGCCTGGGGCCAGTTAAGCTTTCCGCTTTCTATCGTGGTATTTGTTTCCCCACGAGGTCGTTTATAATGTGGGGAAAAACTGCTCCCAAAAAAAAGTGGGAACTCTGGCAGTGTCCAAATGAATAACAATTGTCTGATATGAAGGGAAGGGTTTTCCCCATATTAATCAAAGTGAATTGCCTTCTAGACGTCCTGGCCATAAAGGCCGAGAAGCGGTTGCCTTTGCTTAGATTTAGTTTCGCTTTTATATGAAAAAGACAAACACGAAAAAGGACGGAATAGGGTGAATTTTATAAAAGTCAATCAAAATAAATGTAAAGACGTTGTCTGTTCACAAATCGTATATATTATAATCTAGGGAGTATATAAAAAGTTGTAAAATATAGTAATCGTCTCGAGACCCCCCCCCCGAAAAAAGCCTTTCTTGAACAAACAAAAAACATGCGCGCCACTTTTACCTTATATATATATATATATATATATATATATATATATATATATATATATGCTGGCTCTGAAGCATTCATAACTAAGAAATAGATAATTTCTTATTGAAAATGAAGCAATTAAAATGATTTAATAGAAACAAACAGTCAAGTAGAAATTAGAACAAAGGTATGTTACCTTGTATTAGAATAAGAAATAAATATTTTAAAGTTTTTTGTAAACATATGTAACTGGTTCTCATGTTCGCAACTGTCACATATATAAAATTTTAGGAAGAATAGAGGGTTTACTCCAAATTATTAATTTAAGAACACAAAAAAAAGAAAAAACACCTTTTTAAGACAAAACTATGGAAAAAGATATAAGAAGTAGACTGACTAGGAATAAGTAAGCTGTTTCTTTGGCGAGGGTCAGTATGCTGAAGTGCTCAGTAAGTCGTCAGCTTTTCCAGTGAGAGTTGCATCCAGGACAGTGACAGAAGAGAGAGAGATAGAAATCTGTTTTGCTCACCAGTTGAATTCCTTCTTAACATATTTCTCCAAGAGGCTAAAAATAGTTTCTAGGGGACAGATAACATTCATCCACTCTGCCAACTGATTGGTCAATGTGGCCAAATCACTTAGCAGAGAGGCATTAATTCGCAGAAGAAACTAATTCTTTATTTTGTTTGCTGCAACAGAATATAATCCCAAAAATATACCATTGATTTTGTAAACACCCTGTACATGTGGAAGAGATAGGTCGATTCTGAATATCTATCATGTGGATCTCAACTTGATAAGATAAGGGTGTGGTTGATGCCCTGGGGATAAGCACATCAATTGCATTTTCTCAAGTGATCCTCACCATCACCATGAGAGTTATTGTGCAAAATAAAAATTGAGAAATAATAACTATGTTGTTCTAGCATTTGTTAATATCCACATTGATTCTTGTCCAGAATTCCTTCTATATTAAAAAACAAAAAATTCTCTATTATGTACATACCAGTGACAAAACGAAAATATCATATTCCAAAAATCACATAAATTGCTCAATTAGTTTAAATTTTATGAAGAAAATCAGTTTTAAGTGATTAACGTGATTCATAAGCATTACAACATAAATCTTAAAAATTTGAATTATTGAGTTATCTCCTTTTTCTTTAGATTGTTTTTTTTAACATGGTGGACAAGATGGCCGCTCTTCGGTTACTCATAAAATTTGATTTTCTTATTTAAAAATAAAACTAATTGACCAATGTATATGATTTTTAGAATATGATATTTTTTGTTTTGTCACGGGTATATACATCATACAGATTTTCTTTTTGTTTTTTTTTTAATATAGGGGGAATTCTGAACAAGAACCTCCACATTTCTTTTAACTTACTGAAAGATTCAGCATTGCTCAGAATTCCTTTTGAACCCTTGACATAAGACGAAATTAGCTTTTTATTCTTATATAATTAGTTTTCATATAAATATTTGATTTTGTCGCTATTTTTAGCAACGACATAATTGGGATCTTACCTGAGAAGAAATCGTCACATTTTCATAAACATCGGATTCAGATCTCCGAAAAATTGTGTTTGTTGGACTGCTTCCATCTATGGAAAAAAGAATTAGCGAACGATTAAAAATTATTGGTTGTGAAGGGAATGACTGTATGCAGATGAAAAGAACAAGGGGGAAAAGAGAAACAAGATAATAAAAAAAGAACGGCAAAACGGAAAAGAAATAGAAATAGACAGAGAGAAGAGGAGAGAATGATTGGAGAGAGAGAAAGAGAAACTGGAGGGGGGTGGGGAGAAAAAAAAGAGCCAAGAGATACCGAGAGGAGAGAGAAGATGAAAGAGAAGATGAAAGAGAGCATCAAGGAGAGAGAGAAAAGGGACACACAGAGAGAAGAGGGAGAGGGAGAGAGAGAGAGAAGAGGGAGAGCGAGAGAGAGAAGAGGGAGAGAGAGAGAGGGAGAGAGAGAGAGAAAGAGAAGAGGGAGAGAGAGAGAAGAGAGAGAGAGAGAGAGAAGAGGGAGAGAGAGAGAGAGAAGAGGGAGAGAGAGAGAGAGAAGAGGGAGAGAGAGAGAGAGAGAGAGAAGAGGGAGAGAGAGAAGAGGGAGAGAGAGAAGAGGGATAGAGAGAAGAGGGATAGAGAGAGAGAAGAGGGATAGAGAGAAGAGGGATAGAGAGAAGAGGGATAGAGAGAAGAGGGATAGAGAGAAGAGGGATAGAGAGAGAGAAGAGGGATAGAGAGAGAGAAGAGGGATAGAGAGAGAGAAGAGGGATAGAGAGAGAGAAGAGGGATTGAGAGAGAAGAGGGATTGAGAGAGAAGAGGGATTGAGAGAGAAGAGGGATTGAGAGAGAAGAGGGATAGAGAGAGAAGAGGGATAGAGAGAGAAGAGGGATAGAGAGAGAAGAGGGATAGAGAGAGAAGAGGGATAGAGAGAGAAGAGGGATAGAGAGAGAAGAGGGATAGAGAGAGAAGAGGGATAGAGAGAGAAGAGGGATAGAGCGAGAAGAGGGATAGAGCGAGAAGAGGGATAGAGCGAGAAGAGGGATAGAGCGAGAAGAGGGAGAGAGAGAGAAGAGGGAGAGAGAGAGAAGAGGGATAGAGAGAGAAGAGGGATAGAGAGAGAAGAGGGATAGAGAGAGAAGAGGGATAGAGAGAGAAGAGGGATAGAGAGAGAAGAGGGAGAGAAAGAGAAGAGGGAGAGAAAGAGAGAGAGAAGAGGGAGAGAGAGAGAAGAGGGAGAGAGAGAGAAGAGGGAGAGAGAGAGAAGAGGGAGAGAGAGAGAAGAGGGAGAGAGAGAGAAGAGGGAGAGAGAGAGAAGAGGGAGAGAGAGAGAAGAGAGAGAGAGAGAGAGAGAAGAGGGAGAGAGAGAGAGAAGAGGGAGAGAGAGAGAGAAGAGGGAGAGAGAGAGAGAGAAGAGGGAGAGAGAGAGAGAGAAGAGGGAGAGAGAGAGAAGAGGGAGAGAGAGAGAAGACGGAGAGAGAGAGAGAAGACGGAGAGAGAGAGAGAGAAGACGGAGAGAGAGAGAAGACGGAGAGGGAGAGAGAAGACGGAGAGGGAGAGAGAAGACGGAGAGGGAGAGAGAAGACGGAGAGGGAGAGAGAAGACGGAGAGGGAGAGAGAAGACGGAGAGGGAGAGAGAAGACGGAGAGGGAGAGAGAAGACGGAGAGGGAGAGAGAAGACGGAGAGGGAGAGAGAAGACGGAGAGGGAGAGAGAAGACGGAGAGGGAGAGAGAAGACGGAGAGGGAGAGAGAAGACGGAGAGGGAGAGAGAAGACGGAGAGGGAGAGAGAAGACGGAGAGGGAGAGAGAAGACGGAGAGGGAGAGAGAAGACGGAGAGGGAGAGAGAAGACGGAGAGGGAGAGAGAAGACGGAGAGGGAGAGAGAAGACGGAGAGGGAGAGAGAAGACGGAGAGAGAGAGAGAAGACGGAGAGAGAGAGAGAGAAGACGGAGAGAGAGAGAGAGAAGACGGAGAGAGAGAGAGAGAAGACGGAGAGAGAGAGAGAGAAGACGGAGAGAGAGAGAGAGAAGACGGAGAGAGAGAGAGAAGACGGAGAGAGAGAGAGAGAAGACGGAGAGAGAGAGAGAGAAGACGGAGAGAGAGAGAGAGAAGACGGAGAGAGAGAGAGAGAAGACGGAGAGAGAGAGAGAGAAGACGGAGAGAGAGAGAGAGAAGACGGAGAGAGAGAGAGAGAAGACGGAGAGAGAGAGAGAGAGAGAGAAGACGGAGAGAGAGAGAGAGAAGACGGAGAGAGAGAGAGAGAAGACGGAGAGAGAGAGAGAGAGAAGACGGAGAGAGAGAGAGAGAAGACGGAGAGAGAGAGAGAGAAGACGGAGAGAGAGAGAGAAGACGGAGAGAGAGAGAGAGAGAAGACGGAGAGAGAGAGAGAGAGAAGACGGAGAGAGAGAGAGAGAAGAGGGAGAGAGAGAGAGAGAGAAGAGGGAGAGAGAGAGAGAGAAGAGGGAGAGAGAAAGAGAGAAGAGGGAGAGAGAAAGAGAGAGATAGAAAGTGATGAGGGAAAGTGAGATAGGGAGGGAGTAAAATGAGAGAGAGGGAGAAAGAGGGGAGAGGGGGGAGCGGGGTTGGGAGTGGTCGAAAGCGAGGGAGAGTGGGGAAGGAAACAAGTGAGATTGGGTGATCGAGAGAGTGACAGAGAGAGAAAGAGAGGTGGGCTGACAGAGAGAGAGAGGGAGGGAGGGAGATGACAGAGAGAGATAGAGAGAGAGAGAGGGGGGAGGGAGATGAGAGAGAGAGAGAGAGAGAGAGAGAGGGGGAGGGAGATGAGAGAGAGAGAGAGAGAGGGGGGGGGGGAGATGAGAGAGAGATAGAGAGAGAGAGGGGGGAGGGAGACGAGAGAGAGAGAGAGAGAGAGGGAGGAGGGAGACGAGAGAGAGAGAGGGAGGGAGGGAGACGAGAGAGAGAGAGAGAGGGAGGGAGGGAGACGAGAGAGAGGGAGGGAGGGAGGGAGATGAGAGAGAGAGGGAGGGAGATGAGAGAGAGAGGGAGGGAGATGAGAGAGAGAGGGAGGGAGATGAGAGAGAGAGAGAAAGGGAGGGAGATGAGAGAGAGAGAGAAAGGGAGGGAGATGAGAGAGAGAGAAAGGGAGGGAGATGAGAGAGAGAGAAAGGGAGGGAGATGAGAGAGAGAGAGAAAGGGAGGGAGAAAGACAGGGAGAAACGGAGACAGAGAGAAGGAAACAGAAAAAAAACTGAAAGAGAGGGAGAACAAGAAAGAGAAAAAAAGAAATTATATATATACACACACATACATAAATTGTGATAAGAAAAAAACTCACCAGAATGAACTGGTGAACCTCGAGCCTCTTGTTCATCAAAATTGATATGGTTGCTGTAGAATGAAAAATTACAAGAAAGTGAATGTAGTTGGCAAAACACTATAATCTACTACAAAACGACACACGAGTTTCAATTAAATTATTTCAGCTTTAATTTCTCATTTTTAATAAGAGAAATTTGTGTGTGTGTGTGTGTGTGTGTGTGTGTGTGTGTGTGTGTGTGTGTGTGTGTGTGTGTGTGTGGTTCATTTTTAGTGCATGTAACCAAGACCGTCTTAAAACAAAGGCCACGATGTAACCCTGCAATGTCAAAAGAGACACATGCTTGTTTCTGAGATGCGTCTAAATATGAGGCTCTGTCTGTCAGTTACCATTATTTTAAAATAGTATAAGTCCACTTTCTGCGGCTTTACCTTCTTTCTGAGAAGGGATTAGTTTATGCTTAAATTTGTAAACAGTTAAAACTAAAAATAGAGTTTACATGAATGAAGACGTGCTTAAATTTTTATTTTGGTGGGATATGAATCACATGAGCAAGTCTTAAAATGATTGAATTTGGCTCAAATTCTGAGAAACTTTCATGTAGTCTAAATAAAATTAAAATTAGAAGTAACAACTTTTTCAGCTAAATATTTTGTACTCATTGTCATAAGGTAATTTCATAAGTTATCTCGCTTCTTAAGGATGATCTCCCTTGGACAAAAGATAATAGTTTGAAAAAAAAAAAAAAAAGGAAAGGAAGATAGACAAAAAGAATACAAATTCTAAGTAAATACACAACTGAGCAACAACAGCTAGGTATAACTAATATATATATATATATATATATATATATATATATATTGGTATGAGGAGCGTTCTATTTTTTTATTGTCCAAATGGCTCAAATGGGATTGCTAATCACAATGTTATGATGACTGAGTTTATGCATCCATGAACTGAAAATGTCAGGTCTCTGTTGCAGATATTGATGGCATGAGACTCTAAGAAAGCAACCTCTGTCATAGACATATGTCAGAAGCAGAAATGCGTCACTGAATTTTTCCACTGATCAACATTCACCAATGCTTGTTAAATGTTTACAAAGCTGATGCAGTTAATGTCAGCAAAGTTGGGAGATAGGTTCGTCGATTTCAGAGCGGTAACAGAGATGTGAGTGACAAAGTGTGCTCCAGATGCCTATGCACAGACACTACTCCATCACTAGCAAAAGTGCATTATGAATGATGGTGGTTATATAGAAAAATAAATTCTGGAGCACAATAGGTTACTCTTTTTAATGGTACCATTCCCGTCTTTGTAGCTCTTCATCTTCAACTTTTTAATTTTCTACTTAGTTAAAAAATAGGATGCATTACTTTTGGAATGACCTCATATATATATACACGCATATATATCTCATTAGTTATCATTTGAAAACCAGAAAATGTATTTATTTCAATCTAATGAACCATATATACAAGTATTAAAAAATAATTATAGTAATAATTATAGATATCTTTTCTATTCACCGAGCGGTCTTTTTAATTTCAGCTGGCATGTTATATAAAATGGCGCCCAAAAGTTGTTGTTCGCCCATAGTCTTCTCAACCGCTTTCTATCGGTGCATCCGGTTATCATCAGGAACGATTGTTGTTGTTATTTTCTTAACTAACAAGAAACTAAATAAGCTATAAAATAGGAAAATCGAAATTAAAAAATAAAATAAAAATAATTTGCCCCAACCCTCCTGCACCTACCTTTGTAACCAATTAAAAAAAAAAAAAATTATAAATACACCAAGCCTCAAAAGAAAAGAAAAGAAAACAATAACAACAGCAATCCCTCCTGATGATAATTGGATGTACCGGTAGAAAAATATAGCCAAACAACAACTTTTTGGTGCCATTTTATATAACATGCCAGCTGAAATTAAAAAGACTGCTCGGCGAATGGAAAAGATATCCAGAAAAATCGGAGAAAAAATTAACTCATGTTCAATCAAACCTGCTTGAATAATGACATGCTGCCAATATATGTGTGTGTGTGTGTGAACTTCTAGTTTGTAATTTCTCACACTCATCAGTGATTAATCAACATTGATGGATGATCATCCCTATAAAATTTCATGTTCTTTGGTCTAATAGTCTGGAAAAATTATTATTGAACATGCAAACAAAACGTAATTTAAGAAAATAAAAAAAAAGAAAGAAAAAAGAAAATCGGAAATAATAGGAAAGAAAAACTCACGTTTCTTGTATTGGTCGCTTTCTTTCCAAATATACATGATTTGCTGATAATTTTTCACACACGTCTATCAAATTTGTCGACAACTTAAAAGAAACAAAAGAAAAATGCTAATGAATAAAAATTTTGAAAATATATTCTTATAGCAATGTTGTGTTTATCAAAACTTGTTTTACTAAGGAAATATGATACAAAATACATGTTAAAATATTTCTCAGTTTTGGGGTCAAGTTATTTTTTGATTGGTTGTTTTGTTTATATATCTTCAAATATTTATTCATGGAGTTTGGTTTTATTATTTTGCAGAAAGAACATTGTTTTCATTCTTGACTTTGCAACACATGATTGAGGTTTTCAAAGGGAAAGAGGAAAAAAAATAACATCAATGTTTGGTGCATTTTTTTTGTCAAGAAGCCAGTATCTTCAGACAGCCTGATTTAGTAGCATCAGATGCTTTAACAAGTATTACCATTCTGGGCTAAATTGGACCTAGGAGCAATTGTAACTAAGAGGCAACTATATTTCCCACAGCCCGAAAATGGGGCCTTACCACTGAATGTCTTTTAAGGTCATTTCCAGGACCTACAGAGTTTTTTTTTTAAATCTATCTATTCTTATAACACTATATTTATCAACACTTGTTTCTCTAAGGAAATATAATGATACAAAATATATTAAAATATTCTTCAGTTCTGGGATTGAGTTATTTCTGGAAAAAGAACATTTAATTGTAATAAACTGAGCAACTCTTTCATCTTTTTCTTAGCTTTCTATGTATTCCTCTCGTCCTCTTTCACTATTTGTTGGTTCAGCCACTAACAATAGAATTTGATGTCTCTGCAAGCATTAAAAAAAAGAAAAAAGAAAAATGATTCTTACACAGTACATTCTATGCACTGTAAACACTAATATAAATTAGATAGCAAAATAATAGAATTCTTTACATCTATATTATACATAATTTATTTTATAAAGAGCAGTTATTTTTGTTTCATTTTACTTCAAAGTTCTCAAAAATTAAGCCCATCCTCCCTTTTAGGGGCTAACACTTGATCTCTATATGAGATACATAGATATTCAAATATTTCATTAAAGGTTCCCTTTACATCTCAAACACGGAGTTAGTAACAAGTTTGAGAACAAGTTTTCTCTCCCCAATTGACCATTTAAATACGTTATAGTATACATTTCTTGTGGTTTCTTGATCTTACTGGATTCTAGGGCAAAAATTCATCTAGTCTGGCAGAATGTCCAGCTTCATGTTGTTACATAAGGTAGCATCACTTGGAGAAGGAGCACCATTCCTCATAAAAGCCAAAGCAATGCCAAAGAGATCTTATTTGGGCTGCAAATACTATGTGATTTTGAATATTTAGTCAAGGTTTACTTGTAACAAAAAGTATCCTCTGTATAGAGAGACCTTAGACACTTGAGGATAGTGTCTACGAGGCATTCAAGTTCTCTCTATATCCATGTTTGTATGTCTAGCTAAAAGTAAAAAAAAAAACAACGACAAAATAAACAACCACAAAGTTAGTATATTTTTGTTTAGTGTTGCCCCAAATGAA
Organism: Euprymna scolopes; assembly: GCF_053919585.1. NCBI lineage: Eukaryota > Metazoa > Mollusca > Cephalopoda > Sepiida > Sepiolidae > Euprymna > Euprymna scolopes. The sequence goes on along the minus strand of NC_136516.1, from coordinate 72,109,135 downwards.
CAATATCTAAAATTAAGAAAAAAAAAATAATTTTCTGGATGTTAACTGGGCAAGATTTCGTTGAGGGACCAATGTTTTAGCCATTTAATTTACTAATTTGGAAAGAAAATATTGACTAAATTTCTCAGGGAACCTATTATATAAGGGAGAGTTGTCTGTGTGTACGCATGCCAAGCTAGAGAGGAATGTGTTCGATGGAAAAGAAAGAAGGATTTGTGAAGTGAGAGGAGAAAACAAGAGCGGGGAGGGAGGGAGGGAGGGAAAGAAATAGAAAGATAGAGAGGTGGTGCCCCTCCTTTAGGGGAGCCTGCGGGGTTCCCACTTTCCGGCCTTGTGCCACATTTTGCTGATGTGGGCAGCAAATAAATATCAACCCCACATGCCTGACCATTAACCAGCTCCCATTTCCCACCTCTCGGGAGCTGGTCCCCTTTTTCCCTTCCCCCTCCCTTCACTCCTCACATTAAAAATCAGCCTTGTGCCTAATTTGCTTGGTGGGGGAGCAAATAAATACCATCTGTTCCAGCAGATACTGCAAGCAAAGACCATATGTGGGGGCAACCCCACATATAAGACCTTGGTCAAAGTAAGGGCAACCCTTCATAACAATTGTCACTATCCAGCTCCCCTACTCTCTGGGGAGTTGGTCCCCATTCCCCCTTCACTCCTCACATTAAAAATCGGCCTTGTGCCTAATTTGCTCGGTGGGGGAACAAATAAATACCCTAACTTGGCCTTTTGGTCAAGATCAAAGTGTAGTATATGTTCTTCAGATGCTGCACTACCATTTCTTGTTCTCTTTCGGTGGAGGATCAGAACTTCACGACTGAGACATTTTATTTTTGTACCTTTTCGAAAAAACGACCCTGGTGTCTAACTCTGTCTCATGGGGAGGCATAGTAAATAGGTACATGTCATATAAAGTTTGGAAAGACTAGACCGTCTGTATGTGTACAGGGTTGGGGTCTGACCAGAAGGAACTTGATTACTCAACAAGAATATTACATATCAGTGATGAGTGGGTTATGTTGCAGAAATTGTCTTTGCTTAGAGAAAATGAAAAGATGACAAAACTTGTTTCTTTCTCTTCTGGTTGAGTCAATTGTAATTTGAGATTCATCGTTTGAAAGGTCAACAAGTACCAACACTTGAGCTGGTCATTTATCTATGCAGCTCTCTGTATAGCTATCTGTCTATTCAATTTCTTTGCTAACGTTCCACTTAGGAAAGTATATGATGAGAAAATTGCTACTTGTTTGTGTGATATACACTAACAAGGAGTTTGAGCCACAATGTCATGAAAAGACCGTGAGGAATAAAGGAGAAAATAAAGAGAGAAGTGAATAGTATGAAAGAGAGAGAGAGAGAAATAGGTAGAGAAGAGTAAAAAGAAGAGAGGAAGATGAGGGGGGGAGACAGTAAGGAGAGAAGAAAGAAGAGGGGAAAAACGAGAGGGGAAGAGGGAAAGACAAATAGGGGAAGAGGAGAGAGGAAAGAAAAAGGAAAGAGCAGAGAGGAAAGAAAGAGGAAAGAAAGAGGAGAAAGGAGAGAGGAAAGAAAGAGGAGAAAGGAGAGAGGAAAGAAAAAGGAGAAAGGAGAGAGGAAAGAAAAAGGAGAAAGGAGAGAGGAAAGAAAAAGGAGAAAGGAGAGAGGAAAGAAAAAGGAGAAAGGAGAGAGGAAAGAAAAAGGAGAGAGGGGCGGGGGAGAAAGGAGAGGCAGAGAGGGGCGGGGGAGAAAGGAGAGGCAGAGAGGGGCGGGGGAGAAAGGAGAGGCAGAGAGGGGCGGGGGAGAAAGGAGAGGCAGAGAGGGGCGGGGGAGAAAGGAGAGGCAGAGAGGGGCGGGGGAGAAAGGAGAGGCAGAGAGGGGCGGGGGAGAAAGGAGAGGCAGAGAGGGGCGGGGGAGAAAGGAGAGGCAGAGAGGGGCGGGGGAGAAAGAAGAGGCAGAGAGGGGCGGGGGAGAAAGAAGAGGCAGAGAGGGGCGGGGGAGAAAGAAGAGGCAGAGAGGGGCGGGGGAGAAAGAAGAGGCAGAGAGGGGCGGGGGAGAAAGAAGAGGCAGAGAGGGGCGGGGGAGAAAGAAGAGGCAGAGAGGGGCGGGGGAGAAAGAAGAGGCAGAGAGGGGCGGGGGAGAAAGAAGAGGCAGAGAGGGGCGGGGGAGAAAGAAGAGGCAGAGAGGGGCGGGGGAGAAAGAAGAGGCAGAGAGGGGCGGGGGAGAAAGAAGAGGCAGAGAGGGGCGGGGGAGAAAGAAGAGGCAGAGAGGGGCGGGGGAGAAAGAAGAGGCAGAGAGGGGCGGGGGAGAAAGAAGAGGCAGAGAGGGGCGGGGGAGAAAGAAGAGGCAGAGAGGGGCGGGGGAGAAAGAAGAGGCAGAGACAGAGAGGAAGGGAGAAAGAAGAGGCAGAGACAGAGAGGGAGGGAGAAAGAAGAGGCAGAGACAGAGAGGGAGGGAGAAAGAAGAGGCAGAGACAGAGAGGGAGGGAGAAAGAAGAGGCAGAGACAGAGAGGGAGGGAGAAAGAAGAGGCAGAGACAGAGAGGGAGGGAGAAAGAAGAGGCAGAGACAGAGAGGGAGGGAGAAAGAAGAGGCAGAGACAGAAAGGGAGGGAGAAAGAAGAGGCAGAGACAGAGAGGGAGGGAGAAAGAAGAGGCAGAGACAGAGAGGGAGGGAGAAAGAAGAGGCAGAGACAGAGAGGGAGGGAGAAAGAAGAGGCAGAGACAGAGAGGGAGGGAGAAAGAAGAGGCAGAGACAGAGAGGGAAGGAGAAAGAAGAGGCAGAGACAGAGGGAAAAAAATGTGAGAGAAAAGGAGTGAGAACAGAGAAAGATAGAATAAGGAAGATAGAGGAAAGGGGAGACAGAGGAAGCGAGGGAAAAAGACGAGAGCGGGAGAAAGATAAACGACAGGAGGATAAAACAAAGAGGAGAGAAAAAGGAAGAGGGCAGAAAGAAAGAGTAATTAAGCGAAGAGGAATAATGAAAGTAGGGGGAAGGGGGATAGAAGGAAGCAAGGAAGAGGAAGAGCCGAAAGGAAGAAACAAGACAAAAGAAAAAGTAGGATTAGAAATAAACGAGAAAAGAAAAAAGCTTAGAATAGGAAAAAAAAAGGTAAAGAAGAAAAAGGGCGGGAAGTTGGGGGAAAGAGGGAAAGTGAATGAAATTGGGAGGAAAAGAAAAAAAGGAAAAGAACGGAAGGAAAAAGAAAAGGAAAAAAAGGAAGGGAAAGGGAAGGGAATGGGAAGGAAAAAAGAAAAAAAGGACGGAAAAGACAAAAGGAAAGAAAAAAGAAAAAAATGGAAGAAAATAAATGACAAAAAAAAAAAGAAAAGAAACGTGATTTAATTATACGCACCTTTCCCATTTCGGAGTGGAATAGACTTTCAGCAGCAAAAAGACTTTGGAATGTCGTGGAATAAAATCTAATCCGACTGAAAAAAAAAAAGACAATAAATAAATAAAAGAAAAAGAAAAAATATATTACAAATCGTCGGTAACTACTCCACATTCGTTTCTTATTTCATTTGAGAAAAACGTCACACAGTGATCGTACCTCATCGTAGGCGAGTGTCTCGCAGGAAACAGTAGACTTATATTGATTGCAAAATAATCACAGAGAAACAGAGATACTTCTTCAAAACATTAAATGGTAAATTGACGGTGGTGCACATTTTAAAAAGATCATGCGCAATTGCAACTCTTATTATTATTATTATTATTATTATTATTATTATTATAGAGTTAATAGAATATAATAATAATAATAATAATAATAATAATAATAATAATAATAATAATAATAATAATATATAATGAGAGAGAGAGAGAGAGTAAAACGATTCATAAGTGAATTAAAAATCAGTTTCAAAAGGAAAAACAAACAAAATCAACTAGATTGTACGATCGTTTCAGAAACGATGTTCATTTTATTTAAATTGACAATAAATATTGACATTAATTTCACAAAAGTTTTGTTCTTTACAAACAAATTCTCATCAGCAAAAATAGGAGGGGGAGCATTTGAAGACACCAAAATAAAACTAGCATTTTAGTCGTGAAACTGATTTTTAATTCATAATTATGAATCGTTTTACTCAATGTTATTATAGCTCTAGGATATATATGCCTATTGAGCTTATTATATATATATCTACAGCACACTGTTTTCTTTTAATAGTATTAATACATTTACTAATACATTAAAATAAACTCTGCTCTTTAGACTCCAGATCTAATTCCCTCAAAAAAATTATATATATATATATATATATATATATATATATATATATATATATATATATATATATATATACACACTAGACTACCCGTGGCCCGTTGGGTCAGTATGTTATATTAGCTATGGAATTCATGTATGAACGTGACACTTGTGACGTACAAAAATTTTTTTTTTTTTGACATAACAGAAACATTTCTATGAAAGTATATTAAAATGGAAAAAGAATATAGATAGATTTCTATGAGCCGTTCTGTTTATCATAATTGATTATTTTTGAAAAATTTTTTTACAGTTACTGAATTATAAGTAGTTGGCAATACTTATAGGTAAATGTGCACTGAAGAGATACCATAATACTTATTATAGTTAAATTAAAATTTTGATGTATCTGCTCCTTTTTTTTTTTTTTTTTTTTTTTAATTTTTTACATCGTTCACTTCTGTATTACGTTTAAGTTATTTTAAACCCCACTCTTCCCATGTTAAACAATAATTTCGAAATAATAACGTTAGTATTTCAGTGCACAGGCCATGCACGCATGCACAACCGGATGTCGTAAACAGGAAAGTGGGTTACATACATCGTTACAAGATCATTTGAGTTTTATAATTTATTTATATATATATATATATATATATAATTTTCTTATTTTGTTTAAGCTGTATGTCAGACAATCACCCACTAACTTAGATATTACAAGCGATAGATCTTTTTAAGATTCTAACCGTCGCTTTAAGTTCAACTGTTTAAATCTTTCTTGCACTCAGTTCACCGGGTATATTTGTCGGGTAGTTTTTGAAATTCTTTTTCATGAGTCCAGTTGCTCCTATGATTATTGGAATGATAGAGATCTTACGATTCCAATTCCTTTCATGACATATATCCCCTCCCAAGCCTCCGTTCAGTCTTGAAAGACAAAGGATACCCCTTTAGGGGCAGTAGCGTGTGTAATTGTGAGGCAAGGGTTGTGCAATCCTCAACCACACCTCTCCTGAATCGGCACTGTTTGAGTCCAGTGGCAAGGAGAAGACCAGGACGGCTGGAAACAATGACGAGATAAGACATACCTTGGTATTTCGTCTGGAAACAGTGCCAAGATATGACACACACAAGACCTTGGTATTTTGTTATATTTTCCCGCTCATTTCTGTTTGACATATTGAATGAGACGATTGGTCAGTACCAGATTCTCAGATTTTTCATTAACGTTTACCTTTTTTTTTTTTTTTTAGATAGGTTGTCCTCATGCAGCTTATCTGCCGTGTTATCTCTAAACTGATATAACAGTAACAATCCGGTTATGGGTACCATCATCAGAGAGAAAGAGCTCACATTTTTTTAATAGTTCTCCTTCTCTTAGATGAACTGCGTCTACTCATCTACGCCAGTCCTGTACACACAAATATATCGACATATCTAACTTTATGTGGAGATAGAGAAAAAGCACAAGTGAAATTGAGAAACTTTAACTTTTAAAAATAAATTGGTAAGTGAATTTACATTGAATATTTGTCAACTAGTGGGGCCTGTGGAAATTCCACAAAATGAGAAATATATTTAATCAACAAATGTTTTCATAAAGCTGATATTTTTCTGAATAGCACAATAAGTTAATTTTGTGGGCAGAAAAACAAATAACATTCACCAAATATGTGTTTAACATTTCTACGAAAAATAGTGTCCATTGTATTTTAAATATAAAACTAACCCAAATTAGATACATTAATAAGTATGAATACTCAGAAAGTAATAATGCACTACACTACAAATAATAAAATCACATTGTAAGAGACAATCTTTAATTTACTCCTTCAGTCCAGCACTTCTTGGCAGACAATGTTCATCTTTTTCTGCCCTGTTTCTTTTGAATGTTCCTTTTCTAACTTAAGGTTTCACTGACTTCTTTCTTTGATGAAGAACCACTGGCACATCAAAATTACGAGTTCCTTCTTAACACCATTGCAACAATGATCATATATTATGATATTTGAAAATAAGGTAACATTTTTGTCCAGGGCTGTCAGATTGGCTTTTTAAAGCTAAATTTCATGAATTTGTCCCCCCCCCCCCGCTTTATTTTTCAAAAATTGTACTTGGCCTTTTTCAAAGCATAGCGTACAGACTTACTAAGGAAGGGACAAGCAGAATATCATAGCGATATGCATCAAAGTTACATATAAGCAAGAAACACACACACACACACACGAGCAATGTCTATTAATGCAGAAAGTAAGGATTTTTCTAAGTAAAAAAAAAGTTTAATTTTTCAAAAAGTAGTACATTGTCCAAGTTTAAAGCAATACTCTTGTATGAATTTTCATCTTTAACTACAAACAATGATGACCTTATTATAATATTAATAACTATCAGGGTTACCCGGTGTTGCCCAGGGCAATACTATAATATATTTCTATTAAAACTTCTATCTCTTCCCTATTTTACCCTTTCTTCCTTTCCTCCAGTTTCACCCTCACCCCCTTTTTTGCCACCCAGTCTCTTCCTCTCTCTGGATATACACAGACACCTCACTTTTATAGAGTCCTTAAAAAATGAGTTGACATAAAGAAAGTAACTCTTTGATTAAAAAGCCAGTTACTTCCCTTTTGTTAGTACATAATTTAAGTGGAAACCCGACCTTTCCTGACGAAATCTACATCAGGTTAGATTCAAAGAATAATATTTGCTAAATTTTAGATATTAATCATCAAGGACAATGCAGATTAAGAAAATACCAACTTTGTGGGCATTTGTTCAGTCGTTTTTTTTTTTTTACTTCTAGCTGAACATACACAGACAATTGCCCTTTATATTATAGACTAGCAAGACTACCCTGCGTTGTCTGGGACCAATGAAAAAATGCTAAATAGTATTAAGTTTCTCACCTCACTTCTAAAAGAAGAAATTTTTTTTGTAAGGAGTGAAAAAATAAAACTTAGAGTTTCAGAATGCTACTGAAAGTGCCACATAAAATTACGGATACCGCCAAAGCACTATTAAAACTAAGTTTCTCACCTTTCTTTGTAGAGACAGGACAATAGTTTATCTTTCAATTTGAAAAAATACTGACTCATTTCTTGGGCTGTATTAATACACAACATTAAAAATCATGTCTAATACTTAATATTCAATAATACAAATGGTCATTTGACTACTAAAAGGATGAATATTTTTTTCTAAATCTTAGATATTTTTCTAGGGTTATGCAATTGAAAGAATACTAACTTTGTAAGGGTTTGTTATGTTTTTTTAAAGTTTTAGCTGGACATGTAAACAGACACAACTTGAATGCCTACTAGACACTATCCTCGAGTGTCTAAGGTATCTCTCTGTACAGGGGTTTGCCAGAACAATCTAGCATAAGGATACTTTTCTCGAGAAGTAAACCCTGACCAAATATTCAAAATAACATAGTATTCGCAGCTCAAACAAGATCTCCTCACAATGGCTAACTCACAGTAGCTTTTACGAGGAATTGTGCACTTTCTCCAAGTGATGTTACCTAAAGTAACAGCACGAAGCTGGATACTCCACCAGACTAGATAGATTCTTGTCCTGGAATCCAGTAAGACCAAGAGACCAAAATGAAAGATATACTACAACATATGAAAATGGTTAATCGGGAAGAGGAAAATTATGTTCTCAATTTCTTTACTAACTCAGTGTTTGAGAGATAAAGAAGTTTAATGGAACATTCGAATATCTATGTATCTCATAATAACTGTCCTTCTCTAATATAAATCTCACCTGTCTGTGTAAATGTATGTATGTATGTATGTTTGTATGCCTGCCTAAAACTTTCGACAAAGGCGACGGATTTTCACGAGATCGGTATCATTTTGAAGCTCGACATCTCGGACGACTAATATTAAAAAATTGGCCAAAAACATTAATTCCTTCACCCTTAACTGGGCAGTTTTCTACAAGGAGAGGTCGATTCGTGTGAGCCATTTTTGCAAGTCATATCGGTCAGATTGGCTTTGCCTAATTTTAACGTTCCGAACTTCTGGTCGCGTCATGGAGTATTGGTAAGACGTCAGATTTTCTTTCACTTTCTTTTCCACTTTCGCATCACGGGTTCATGCCTGCCGGTCTACTACCACTTTTTTTTTTATTATTTTGCTCAATACACACCTCCAAACACCCGGGCAACGCTGGGCACCCAGGCTAGTGAGATTATAGATGATCAACTTTAAATTAAAATTCAAAGAAAACTTACTCATCATAAAATTCTGGAAGGTCTGCATGTAAAGTCTCATTAATTTCATCAAAGACTTTCTGAGATTCTGTCAATTCTTCTTGCGCCTGGAAAAAATCAGATTGATTGATTTTGTAGTTTTAGCTTTAATAAAAAAATGTTAAAAAACATTCATAGGATTATCATTGATATATGATTATAGATTTCTGGGAGAATCGGCTGGCAGAAAATGCTTTCTTTCTTTCTATAATGTTAACACGATTTAATGATCTCAGAACTAAATTTAATATTATTATTATCTATATATTGATACGATAGCATGTGTGTTCTTACATCCGGGTCATTTAATTGCTATGTTCTATTTCTTGCCATAAATAATTTTACCAAGAATTCTTTATAAGTTTTGGTTTCGGTTTGGACTATAGCTGATAGCACTTTAAATCATCTATTTTTTTTTTTATAAATAATTTTATAAAAAATTCTTCATAAGTTTTGGATTCGGTTATGGCTGAAGGAACTCAAGTTTATATATATATATATATATATATATATATATATATATATATAAATTTTTATTCCGGTTTCGATTCAAGCTAAGTCATATGGATATTTTTTTAATTTTTTTATTTTGGAAATCACAACGTTATAACATACAAAAATCGATAGAACATTAACTCTATAATAATATATATGAAATCCGCAAGAATTAAAATATCATATTTAAGCGTACTTTACGACTAGGCTTTACTGGGCGTTCGTGCTAGCTTAGATAAATACCTTTGCAGTTTTAAACAAAAAAGTTACAATAATATCAGAGCGTCTCCATTTACACTGAACATCTACAGAATACCAATATCAGTATATTACATATGAATGAGTCCCTTGTGGAATTTCCACAGGTCCTGCTAGTTATTATAATTATCTATATATATAAAAGGCGAAATGTGTATGAACATTTCGTGCATGTCTCGCAAAGGCTTTTTTGCACACGCTCCGAGGGGGGGGGGCGATCGCTTAGAACTATTTATATACCCTCTAGATAATAATATCTACGATTTGGCAACGCGGGTCGCCTCTAGATTTATTTAGATCGACTTTTATGAGATTTGTGCTATTTCGCTCTGTCGCCTGTTTGTCCTGCATTTTAGTATAAATAAAGTGAAACTAAATTCAAACGGTGCGTTCTCGGCATCGCGCCAGGAAATGTCCAGAAGCAATCAGCTTTGATCAATATGGGGCCAAACTCCATATATCAGACAATTGCTATTCAATCTGGACAATGGGGAAAAAAACAGTCAAAGTTGAGTAAGCAAACCCAAAAGCTGCCCCCCCCCGCAGCAAAAGTTCGCTCCTTCTATTTGACCTCATTAATGAGGTCAAATAGAAGTAGTAGAGTTAACTTTTATTGAGGCCACGTGTCAATTCTGTTTTTATTACTTTAATTCAAACAAGTTTCCATTAGTATGTTGCGGTGGCTCAGTGGTTAACGTCACATGATTTTTTTTCACACTTGAATTACCAACTTTGCCTCAAGGGTTCGGGTTCGATCTTCATACTCACCTACCAAAACTTTTTTTTTTATTTAACCCCCCCCCCAGAGTTTTGATTTATCCAAAACCACACACACCTCCAAACACCCAGCTTGAAATGCTGACACATTTCAAGCTGGTTTTTATCAAATTTTACATGCATAATACTAAATGGATTTTAAATGGAAATGATTTTCTCATTTATCATTTACTAGCAGGGAAACTAGACATTGCCTGGGATTGAATTATGATCAACTCCCATATTTTTACTGTCATCAAAAATGTAGTTCAAAATACATATATTGCACTGTGGAGAACCTACTGTTGATTTTATAAAATCAAATTTCTATATAATGGCTAGAATTACAGTTTAAAATGCAAAGTCAAGTATCATGGTTCACTTGTGCTCTAAATAGAAACATTTATTTCGAACGTGTCTATTATATCAAAAAACCTACTATTGATTCAAATTGTGTGGTAATAAAACTTCTTTTATACACTTGTGATGTTAGGCTGTATAAGATGTTAACTTTGGCCCAAATCCACTATTCTTTAATTATATGATTTAATTATATTCTTTAATTTGATTATTGCAGTTATTAATACTTATCGAAAACCTTCTGACACAAAACCTAATTATGAACACTGCCAGGCACATAAAGTAACTGTGTGAAATTTCATAAAAATCAGCCCAGCTGTTTTCGAGTTCATAGGGAATGAACTCACGCACACAAATTTCCTTTTATATAAATAGTAGAAATAGAAATATAACAAAAACATAAAACCATTTGTAGCATACACAGAATTTTTTTCTCATATTTTTCTGACTTCGACTGTTAAACATTACCAATCTTTTGCAATGTTTAAAAAAGAAAGAAAAAAAAAAAGGTATTCTTGTCATAGATTTATACTGGGTACAACAAGTTATATGTTGTCAAATGGTACCCTAAGGTGCAGTGATTTTGAAACCAATCATTTAGTGAGTTTTTGCGCTAAATCATATCTGAGATTTATATTTCCCCTTTTACCCACAAGTGTCTTGCAACGATAAAACATATTGGGTTTCTTTAGTAAACCTTATAAAGTAAGTAAATAAAAATAAAAAAAATAAAAATTGCACCAGGAGCGTGCAAATGTTTGTTAGCGCACTCAATGTAAATATTATTAAAGATGTCGGATGAACACGTCTTGAATAAGCTATTTTATTTACATTAACAACATGTGAAGATTATATGATTAGGCTGATATAAATTCGCAACAGGGGGAGAGGAAGTCCTATTTATAACCCACTCAGATGAACCACTTTTGGTCCTCTTGTTAGTTTTACATGCTGGTATGTGTTGAAGGACTTTTGGAAACTGATTTCTAAACTAATCTATCTTTGCCCAGGTCTTTATCCTTCTTTCTCTCAAGTTCATCCTTATTACTTCCTTCCATTTTTATCTTGATCTTCCTCTGTCAACTAACTGCTACAATTTAGCAGTGCTAAATCTATTAACCCTAGATCTCTCACTATTTCAATGTGACCAAACTTACAAAGTCTCCTGTTCTACACACATCTCCCTATACTATCCAGAGTTGATTTTCCTCAGACGTCATCAGATTTAAGCCTGTCTTTTAAACTTACATTACTCAATCATCATATTTCTCTCCATGCAGCACATATCATGCAAGTTTTAAATATTTGCATCTGGAGGGCGCACGTATTTGTTAGAGTACACAATGTTAATATCATTAAAGGCGTGTGGATGAACATGTCATGGATAAACGATTTTATTCATATGAAGCACGTTTGAAGAGAATTCGACTCATCTGGTATAACATTTACAAATGGAGGAAGTAACATTTTATGGACACTGGTACAGCTTTCGAACTAGACAAAGTCTAATTTTGCCGAGACAAAAGTACGTAAACAACCCGACCAACTCAAATGAAAATGAACTGGTGTCGAAATGGAAACTAGAAAATATTTCAACAAGAAAAAAAAAAAAAAAAATACAAAAACATAGAGCAAGAAAAAACATTCATTGTATGTTTGTTTTTTCTTCGCGAAAAAAAAAAATTTTTTTTCCTTCAATGTTGGCCAGCTTTTGAACCGAACAAACACCGTTTTTGTTTTTTACCCTAACCCAAGTGTGCAATCTCATGACTTATTCTAACAACAGTCATGGAAACAAGCGCCCAGGTGTGTGCATATAGTAAAAAGTCACCGACACTCGAACTCGAAACCCGACCGACAGGAAACGAAAAGGTGACATATGCAAATTAAGACGCTGTCAAATTTGAGCATATAAAAGCTGGTATTTCTTTCATTGGCGAGGACATTTTGGGTTTGTATTACTGTACACAGATTCAAAAAAGTTGTCAAAAAAACAAATATATAACAAATAAATGTTATCAAAGGCAAGATAAGTTACTTTTCTATCAAACTGGATATATTTTTCGTGTTTTTATTCAATATAATATGTTTATTCAACTCGAAAAGCATACAGTGTTTACCGATGTATAGGAAAATTCAAAATGGCGCCCGAACACGGTAAGTTTGGGAAAGGTGTTAGAAATAATAAACTAAACAAAATACTGTTAGAAATTCGCTCAATATATGTTACCATGACATAAGTTGACATATATTCGGTGGTTTTTAATAGTATTTTGTCTAGTTTATTATTTATAACACCTTTTCCCAAACTTAACCTGTTAAAGAGAGAGTCGGGCGCCATTTTGAATTTTCCAATACATCGGTAAACACTGCATGTTTTTCGAGCTGAATAAACATGTTAAATTGAATAAAAACACAAAAAATATATCCAGTTTGGTAGAAAAGTAACTTATCTTGCCTTTGATAACATTTACTTGTTATATATTTGTTTTTTGACAACTTTTTCGAATCTATGTGTACAGTAATACAAATCCGGACATTTTTTTTTTTTTTTTAACTTGGAGTCATTTGAACGTACGGTTAATTCGCGTATCAGTGGCAAGAAAGAAATACGGATTTTCTACAAACGTCGAAACAGGAAAAGAAAAAGAATTGTCGTTTTTGCGAGTGCTGATAACATTGCAAGCTGAAGAAAAACTTTTTTTAATTTTGCACGAACACTTAACGGTATTCGGCAGTTCAAAGGCAAACTTTAATTTTAACACTTCACCCATGTTCTTGTCTTTTTTTTTTTTTTTTTTTGAAAATTGCAGGTTTTTCTAATTTCATCTTTTTTCTGATTTTTTTTTATGAAGAATAAAAAAAAAAAAACTTTAAAAAGGAAAATGGTGTTGATATTTCTGATATGTTATTAACATGTTCAAGATTGTCATCCTCACCTATGCTATTATAAGGTTTCGATCATGCGCAACTCTTTGACCTTCTTCAAGTACCTTTTGTCCTATATGTTAACTTAAAATTTATGAATCAGGCTCTTTATTGAATCCATCAGGGTAGACTGGGATCATTCTCCATTATCCTTTAAGATATCTATTAATATTAAAAAAAAAAAAAAAAAAAAAAAAAAAAAATTTAACGCTTCAAATTAAATCATTCTTCCTCAATTGCTTGCAAACTGGATTTTTCTACAGATTTGGATAACGCACATTTTGGATTTTTAATTGGAATCTATTCGTCAACATTGTAAATACAACTTCTTATGAGGACATTGATTCTTACGATCATGATGTCACCTTTGGAAATAACTAATCATTGCATATTTTTTCATCTGGATTTTTAATTTCCCTTTTTTTTTTACTTTGGGGGGAGGGGGTACCATTTATCAAGGCCTGAAGGCCACTCGAGGATAAGGGTTAATTAATACAAGCAAATTCATAGCTTCGCTATAATAATCATCTATTAATATCTTTCCTCTGATGAAAAGAATGCATTCTTTGAAACTCTGTGGATTAAGAAAATCTTAATATTTCTTTTTGAGTATCCTGTCAAACAATACATTTCTTGTAAATTATAATTTACAGTCTTTGTGTTTTTTATTAATATTTATAAATTTTTTGCTTTCACAGAAAAAAAAAATTGATTTTAAATATAATGGGAGGAGGTCTCTCCTGTTCTCTGCAGCCAATTTTTTACAGATGAATAGTTGCTGGTTTTTCTCTACTCTATCGAGCTCCAATCTTGGGTTCCTCCTTACAAAACATTCACAGTAAGAACTCGTCTTCCATCACAAACAAAGCAAACCTTCCTTCCTTTGTGTACCCAACATCAAACAAAATTCCCATAAACAGAGTTTCTTTCCAAGAACTTCCCATCTGTGGAACATATTATAATGGGACTACTTCTCTGCAGACTACAACATGGTCGTCTTCAAATCCAATGTAAACAAATATTTATCATAAACCGTCCTCATAAGAATTCCTCTCATAATATTCCTCATCATTCAATTGATAATACATCAACCTCATTACCCTTATCCATGAGTGACTCTTGGCCTTGAAAGACGCTAACTCCTTAGTAAATAAAAAACCCCTAAAATATCAGCCTTGAAAGGGTTTAGCTAAACATTTAATTAAGAGACAATGTATAAGATTCCAGTTTATTTTCTAGCATAGATAACCTTCATTTTGAAGTTAGCATAAGCCTGCAACCAATTTAACCTTCGACCACGAGGACATGCAGTTAATTCTTTAGTCTTGTGTGCTGAAAAACTGTCATTCTTTTTCCTCCATTGTTCAACTGAGCAAGTGTCAAATTCTTTGAAACAAGGACAACATCAGGTTGACAATTTGGAATGTAAGCAATAAGAAATTTAAACAGTGTCGCCTCTGCTCAAAGGAATGTGGACAAAATCACAGGAAAGATTGTTTGGGTTGAACTGATTTAAAATCTTGATGGATTGTATGCATGAGGGGGGGGACCACACACCACACACATTAAAATATTTATTAATCCATCAAATATTCAAACAAGGAATTATTATTATTGAGAAATTCTTAACCTATGAATTTTCAAATACATGATTTTTTTTTTCATAGATAAATGTGCCAATGTTGTCGGTTTAAAAGAGTCAAGGTCAGCTTGTACTAAGTTTCGGTAAAAGAAAACTTACTTTCAAATTAATTACAAGAAACTTGATAAGCAATAATCTTTATTATTTCACTTTCTCAGGGAATTGGAAAAGGGGAACGACAGATGTTATGAAAAGAAGTAATGACATTTATCCGGTGTTTTTTTGGGGTTTTTTTTTTTTTACATAGGCATCACCACTTATCAAGGCCAAGAGGCCACTGGAGGATAAGGGTTAAAGAGTGTACAGTAGAAATTGGACAATATAGTAATTGTTAGTAATGGAGATTCGGTAAATTTGTTAGCTTATATGGAACGGCTCATCAAAAACTTGTTTACGTTAGATTTGAAGACAACCATATTGTAGTCGGCTGGAAAGCAGAAAAACGGAAGACAATTCCATAGGTGTGCAGTTCTAAGAAAGGAGCTTTGCTCATGGAATCTACGCTTAGGTTTAGGAACAGATAAAGAGTGGGGGAAACTAGTGATAGTGTTTTCTTGTAAAAGATAGAATGAAGCTCAGTCGAGCACCTGCCATGAAAATAACGATAAAGCAGAGACAAACTCGCAACATCTCTTCTGTGAGAAAGAGGTTGCAGGGAAGAGAGAAGGACATCCACCACAAGGCTACAAAGTCTATTTTGAACTCTATCAAAGCAGGAAAGTCCTTTCTAGCAGCTCCTGCCCAGATGTGGCAACAGTACTCCATCCTTGGATGTACCTGGCTCTTATATAGATAGAGAATTGCATCAGCAGTGAGATATCTACTGGATCGATAGAAGGATCCCATTATTTTTCCAGCGGCCTTGGCAATGGATTTAATGTATGCATTCCATTTAAGATCCGGAGTAAAAGTCAAGCCCAGAAGCTTGTCAAAACATGAGACCTCCCTAAAATGAGAGTCATTCATATCAATTGATGCCAGATGGGGACCAGAGCGTTAATGATGTAAAGATAAAAGCTTGGTTTTAGATGCATTAAAAGTAACAAGCTATCTCTTTCCCCATTGTACCACTTGCTCAAGATCGGAGGAGAGAGAATCAGAGAGAACTTGGCCGTTTACGGTCTTAGATGTGCTACCATAGATAGTAGTGTCACTAGCATAAATGTCTACAAGTGATGTAAGGATGTGATTTGGAAAGTCATTAATGTAGATCAGGAAGAGAGTTGGGCCCAGGATGGACCCCTGAGGGACTCCAGCATTAATACTAAGAGCTTCTGATTTCTGCTCATCAACCACTACTCTTATGAACCTATCAGAGAGAAATGATTTAATAATTGAGAAGACATTTCCAGCTATACCGTAGCTGGAGATCTTGTGAAGTAAACCTTCATGCCATCCTCTATCAACGGCCTTTGATTTGTTAAGAGCAATTGCCCTAGAAAGGTAGCCTCCGTCGAGAGATTCGCTAATCCTATGAGATATAACTGTAAGCACATCTGTAGATCTAGCAGAACAGAAACCATATTGCGTGTCACTAAAAGGTTATTTTTGCTAAGATGGTTGATTACTTCTCTATTTAACACAGATTCCAACAGTATTGCCCCCACTGGCTGGTCATGTGTGGCAGGTGAGCTATCTGCCTTGAGTAAGTCACAAAACAAAAATAAATTTTATGATAATTAGAATAGACAGCAAAGAGTTGATATTAAAATGACATTATAAAAAAACAGAAAATATGGCAGAGCGAATTTAACACCAGTCACTGAGATTAATCACTTATTTGTACAAAGAATAAACGATTCTTTGAAATGTGCCAAACTGATAATATTTTTATCCAATGTACTGAAATTGGAAGCGAGTAAACAGAAGGACCACACATTGCCATGGGGTTTGAGCCAATGAGACGGAGATTGAGGACTAGTTAATTGCCAAAAGACACTTCCCCATGGTTAAAATTTTGATAACGATTATACAAAGAGGAATTGTGGTTAACTTTAATTTTAACGTTAAATTTCTCTGTGTTGGTACAGTCAGGAAAACAATGGGGGGGGGGGTTCCAAAGATGACAAATTCATGGAAAGAAACTATCTGATTAAAAAAAATTATCACATTTGACAATCTATCTGTACAGTGAAGGAGTTGTATTTTCCGCTAGTCAGATTTATTGGGATATTCATGTTGAGGGAGCACAAGTGCAACAAGTTCGTCGAAGCACATTAGGGAGCAGTCAAAGAGTTACAAACTAGTGGTCGGTGCCTCAACCCAGATGAAATAAAAAAATTATAATCTATATAAAAAAAGCCATTTGGAATCCCCCTCCCCCGCTGTTTTCCCAATTGTACCAACATGCAGAAATTTAAATGTAATGTGAACAAAGATCTTACTGCATTACTCCCCACTTAGGATGCTCCTATAAATCTGGCTCTTAATTTACAGTACCCCCTGATGCCGCAATGGCAGTGCATCTTATTTGGAATGAATTGACGTTTAAACAAATAAGTAAGTCGACATAAATTGCTGAACGACCTCTTACAAAAATTATGATGTAACACCCCCAACCCCAACCTTCCCAGGAAAACGGAATTTTCTCAAAACAAAAACAAAAAAATACAGCAATAAAAAGTGGTTGAGCGGTTTGGAGGATTAAGCATCGGCTCTGTTGATCATTATGGTCGATGATTAACTATGGTTAAATTTTTTTTTTTTTTTAATGCTGTTTGTCTATTTGAAGCTCCACACTAGACTTTTTTTTATTATTATTATGTAGTATGCATTGTAAAAACCATGCAAATTCACAATGCATATTATTTGTTCACGAGTGTAAGCCTTTGTCCAAAATGACATTAAAAAAAGAAGTCTCAAACTGGAAAGATTTAAAATAGAGAAAAAGTAAATAAAATAAAAAAAAAATGATGCATTTTCAATATTTGATCTTCTGAGTTGTTAGGGTTAATGGGTGCATCATGTCAAGTTTAGATCACACATTAGAATGTAAACAACTCGGTAGTTCACATATTGGATTGGTTTGATTATTTTAAGGCATATCAACCTTTTTCAGGTTATTTAATGCCAAATCCAGTTATTTTGGAAAAAGTTGTTTATTCTTCTAGTTCTTTATATCTTCAATATTTATTTGTAGAGTTATCTACCCTTTTCGGGTAATTTGATGCTGCATCCAGTTATTTTGGAAATAATATTCATGCTACATCCAGTTATTTTGGAAATAATATTCATGTTACATCCAGTTATTTTGGAAATAATATTCATGTTACATCCAGTTATTTTGGAAATAATATTCATGTTACATCCAGTTATTTTGGAAATAATATTCATGTTACATCCAGTTATTTTGGAAATAATATTCATGTTACATCCAGTTATTTTGGAAATAATATTCATGTTACATCCAGTTATTTTGGAAATAATATTCATGTTACATCCAGTTATTTTGTAGAAGGTTTTTATTCTTCAAGCTCTTTGCATCTTCAATTGCTAGTTTGTAGTGTTTGATTTCGTTGTTTTATAGTGGATTTTATCGGTTTTATTTTTCCCTGCCCTGCAGAACATGAATGAGTTCTGCAATGGGAGAGGGGAAAAGGGTTACAGTATTAATGTTTTGTACATTTTAAGTTAGGAAATCAGTCCAGAAGTGGAGGAGATAGAAAGAGAAAGGGGAAACGGGAAGAAGAAAAATGGGAAAAATGTGGGTTGTTGTTTTTGGTTTTCGAGAACATAATTTTACGAAAGGAAGTAGAAAAACAAAAAGCATCAATGTTAGTGGCATTTCACATATTGGATTAGAAACCATTCAGTAAATCACATATTGAAAGCACAATGAAAGAAAAAAACAAATCAGTAGAAAGCAGAAAAAAAAGTCTTGTTATGGAAATAAATTGGAGGTGAAGATTTGCCTTATTTGTTATCTCAATTTTGCTAAATACTTTTTTTTTTACAAGATAGTTACCACTTATCAAGGCCTGAAGGCCACTCGAGGATAAGTTTTATGAATATAAGCTGGTAGTGTAGTAACCCTTAACGGTGTAATTGAGTAGAATTTGATCATTTAAGGGAACGGTTCAACAAGAACTTGTTTACATTGGACTTGAAGACTACAATATTCCAATTAGCCACGAAGCAGGCCAGCAGAACAGAATTCCACAGGCGAGCAGTTCTAGGTGAAAAGCTTTGTCCATGAAATCTGTGTTTAGGCACAGATAGAGAGTGGGGGAAATTGTTGATAGTGGTTGTAGGTAGTTGAGTGATTTTGTGAAATTTCTGCAACGAGGAATCACAGATTGGAACTCAGGCGAGTACTTGCAATGAAATTATCGATAGAGCAGACAGGCTCACAACGTCTTTTCTAGGAAAGAGGTTGCAGGGAAGAGAAGCAGGCACCACCTACTAGGTTTTGAACTATCATGGCACTAACTTTTATGTGATAGCATATATATATATATATATATATATATATATATATAACTGACAGTTTTTTATGATAAATAACTGATAATCCCTGTAATAATATTACAACAAGAGAAAATCCTTGGATCTAAACTGATGCAGTGATTTTAAATGATTGACTTACACGCCTGTGGAACTGTTCCGTCTGCCTGCTTCCCACCTGACTACAACTTGGATGTCTTCAAGTCCAACATTAACAAATTCCTAATGAACCGCCCTCTTAAGTAAACACTTCATTAAATCTCCACACCAACGTACTGTACTTGCAATAACCCTTATCCCTGGGTGGCTTCCGGGCCTTGATAAGTGGTGACCATTGTGTAAAAAAAAAAAAAAAAGAAAAAAAGACAATGAAAAATAAATATTTTCCAACAGAATTTGGGATTAAAAGTTTTTTTTTCCCTTCATAGTTTTAAAGGTTGAAAAAGTTCCCAAACTCTCTCTCTCATATATATATATATATATATATATATATATATATATATATATATATAATTATTTTGTCACTTTAAGAAATAAATTCTTAAATGTTGAGCACTCTCTGGGAAATAAAAAAATGTTGGTCATCTGTCTGAATTAACATTAATGTTTGTTAATGTTAAAATTTTCTTTCATTCCGTGGCAGTTGGTGGTGTCTTAGGGGTTTAGGTTTTTGCTAGTGAAGCCAAGTTACGAGAAATTCAAGATACGAGATGGCTTCAGAGCAAAAATCCTCCCCTACATACGACCAAAAATCCAAGTTACAAGTTTCCAGATGCAACCGCTAGATGGTCGAGTGTGTTGTGTTTCACTACGTCTTCTTAATGGTGCCATTTTAATTCGAGATACAAGCTTCATCCGGGAACAAATTAATCTCGTATGTCGGGGGTCCACTGTATATGCATAATTTGTTAAATTGAATGGATGTTTTAGACTTAATTTTACATTGGATCCTTTTCCATTTTCTTTATTGTAGTCTTTACTTCAGATGGGAACTGGCTGATGTAATAATAACCGTAACTTTGATTCTGGATTCATCTTCAGGGATTAACTATATACATATATATATATATATATATATATATACACACACACACTGCTCTTTATCATAGACAATGGTGGATGACTAAAAATTTAACACCAGTTTAAAAATAATTTTACAATTGGTGGATGGCCATAAAACAGTGTTTATAAAAAAAAACAGAAGAAAAAATAATGGAGGTTATCACTGGGCACACAAAAACGTGTCCTCCACCTGCCCGTTGAGGGTTTCAGGTGTATAGCATGCAGGCGCCAACAAAAGAGACATGTGCACACCCACAGAAATTCCTTTTTAGATTATTATGTTTATCTATGGAGTAAAAAAAAAAAAAAAAAAAAAAAAAAAGAAGAAGAAGAAGCATGTGGTGGGTTGTAATATCAACAAATACACAATGGATGTACATCGATACGATACGGGTGACTCACCGAATTGAAAGAAAAGTCTTGAGATCAAAGGTTATTTTGTAAGATGACACTGAATATTGTTGAAACAAAAATACAAAAACGGACACGCATGTGCATACATGGAGAAAAGAGATAAAGATAAAAATATATGCAGATTCGCAGCCATGTGATTGGCATTTGGCCAAGAAGGAATGCATAACGTCTTTCGAAGTAATTATTATTTTAGTTTCAATTTTGAGTGCAATTTTTTTTTAGGCCGCCCCCCCCCCAATAAATACTGACCTTGTGCCTATTTATTGGCCCTTGTGAAAGGGCAAGAATTTGAGAAATTAATTAAGCTAAGAAAAAAAAACCACACACACACACACACACACACAATGATAAACAACAAGAGAGATGGGTGCATGCACTTACACAAATGCACCCATAATGCACCATAAAAACACATTATCACTAGAGAGATAAACAGAGTTCAAACTCACACACCAAAGAGTTGTAAGCAGACACATATCCACACCAAAAGAGTTGCAAACAAAAACACACATATCCACACCAAAAGAGTTGCAAACCAAAACACATATCCACACCAAAATAGTTGCAAACCAAAACACACACACAGATCAATGAGTCGCAAGCAAACACAAAAGATTTACTATCCAACACACACAAACACACACAAAACGGTTGCAAGTCAACACACACATACACACCAGTGTTGTAAGCAAACACACACACACACACAAACCAATTAATTGCAAGAAACACACACATACTAAAGTGTTACAAGCCAACATATACACAGAGTTGCAAGCAAACACACATATATAGTTGCAAGTCAACATACTCACTAAATAGTTGCAAACAAACACACCCACCAGAAAGATACAAACACACCCACGCGAACACATCAGAAAAGTTCATATACACATTTAACACATTAGCAGAGGCAAATGCAATGCTGCCAAATCCAAAGTGCCAAGGGTTAAAAAAAGAAAAAAGAAAAACCTTTGTAATTTTGGCATCATCTCTTTTCTTTTGATTGGAAAGATTGTCGAGCACATGCCGACTATTGTCAAGGTCGACGAGTTTACGCCCTCTTTTGTTGATCTTGCCCTACCAAATAAAAAGTAAAAAAAAAAATTAGTTTTTTCAACAAAATAAAATAATTCCTAGACTTTATAAGCATTCAATTAGACACATCTATTATAATTCATTTATTTTAAACATTGTGGTGACAGATTTATTGGGAAAATTGGGACAATCTAGCAAGAACAGTGGCTGGTTGAGTTTGGCTTGTATGGTTTATAATACATCGACCCTTTTGTTGAAAGTATGTTCATCTGTCATCTATGCAGATGGTCTAAAGAGCCGCCTGTAGAGAATCACAGTTGAGGAAAACATGACAATTGAGAAGTGTAAGGAGAGATATATATATATATGATTTTCAGAATATATATATATATATATATATATATATATATATATATATATATATATATATATATATATATATATAAATGCAACTTTGTTTGTGAATTCGTTCTCTTATTGATTCCGAAACGGCTGAACAGATTTTCTTTAAAATTTACAGAACTTTAGTGTATAAGTCTGGAAGTGATCTTAGTTAAGTTTTGTCTCAGAATACCCATGATGATAATCGATAATCCAATAATGTTATTTTAATTTATCTATCATCCGTAAAGCCATATTTTATTCAAATATTTTTACAAGACGACTTTAAATAAAGATGAAATGTCAATAAACACAAAAAATTTTCGGCTTTCCTTTTTTCATTGCGTTGTATTATTAATTTCATAATTATTACAGGTGTATTTTTAAATCCATAAAACGGTATTTCATGGTAAACAACTGATAATCCCTGAAATAACATTAAGACTAATGTGGATTCAATGAAAGCAAATAAATTCAGTGATTGCAGCAGGTTAACTGATTTACTGGCAAATAATTTTTTCCAACGATTAGATTTAAAAAAAAAAAAAAAATTAAAAAATTTTTTTTTATTTAGTTTTAAAGGTTAAAAAAGCTTTCAAGACTCTCTCGAGATATATATATATATATGGCACAATCACGTTGACACACTAGTTCTTGCCAGATCATCAAAGTTAAGCAATGATGAGCCTGGCCATATCAGATGGGTGACCATTTAGGAAGGTTAGGCGCTGTATGTATAGTGTCGAGTCATAGAAATTTCCAGATTGGTATCTGGGGGAACATTAATATACTGGGAGAGATGCCCCCCTCAGTCTTCATTAAGACAAGCATCTAGGAGAAGGAAAAATATGATGTAAAAACCTGTGGTCTACTGCATGCTCTGTCTTGTGGCAGTCATTTACACCGACAAAGATTAGCAGTAATACCAAAAAATGTGGTTGGTTCTACACAAAGCTTTCATCACTATAAACAAGTCATCTGTGTGGATTTTTGAACAACTTGGTTGTTGTGGCAGAACTTGTATGTCAAAATCCACAGGAGAATCCACTTTTTAAAAAAATACGATTATATATCTATACTCCTATAAATTTGTTTATTTTTTATGTATTGATATTAAAAACCCTTTTTTCTATTTATTTAAAAAGAAAATGCAACTTTGTTATATATGGGCCGTGGAATTGCATTTGTCTGCAAAATATCTAGCAAATTTGCATATTCTTTTAAACATTCATTTTTAATTAATTCTCTAGTAGTTTTTTCGGTTTTATTATGAGATGATCATCTTTAGTTAATTATTATGTGTAATTATATTGATGTAGATATTCTACATGATTTATACTTGCATAATATTTGCATAAAAAGGTTATAGTAAACACAAATCTCTTTGTATGTATGTATGTATATATATATATATATATATGTTTAAAACATTGTCCTACCAAACTCCTGTCAATTTTGGGCCTGCAGACATGAAACTTAATACAGTGTATTGGAACCCATGTGAAACTTTAAATTTGGGTTTTAGCCAGGGAAAATCGGTGCAAAAGTGTGAAAATTAAAGAAATGGAATTTGCCTGGTGAAAGTCAAATGACGCATTACGAATATGCATATTTAGCTATTTGTTCATATTTTACGTTTTAGCCTTGCAGCAAACATGTCTGCATAGCTCAGGCATTAACGTCAAAGAAAAATGTAAAGTGCAAGCTAAACGTTTTGGTTTTCAGTGGTGGCGCACGAGTCATTTTTTAAAAACCTTTTAAAATCATTACTATACATTGGATCCAATATAATAATAAATATGAAATCTGCATTAATTAAAATATCAAAAATATCATATTAAGCATATTTTATGATCAAGCAATGTCTGGCGGCCTGCTAGTATATAACTACATACATACATACACACACCAGTCAGGCTTTCAAGATTTCAGCTCAATAGATGTTAAAGAGGTGAGCAGACTATCTTTGTCAGAATAAGGTATGATGCTGTTCAATCCGAGGAGGTAAACTTTTACAGGTCTTACTGTCTTTCTTTGGGAAGTGATTATTTTATTGCCAAAGGCATCCATGTCTGGGAATGCCTTCCTGGTCTTTCTTTCTCATAAAATTTTTCTTGGAGTTCATATATTAGATCCATTGCTTTTCCACGTCTCGCAAAGTTGATTTTCTCTATCACACTAAACACTTTCTTACATTTGAGGTTATTTTCTATCTCTACAAATCAGACCACGTATGGAGTACTGTTGTCATATTTGGACCGATGAATCTATACCATGTGAGAATTCTTGTCAAGGTGCAGAAACGTATCTAATTCGATCGGCCTCAAAATCTTTCTTTTTCTCTGCATGCTCTTTCACACAAATGTGATGTTGCTAGTCTCAATCTTTTCTATAAATACCATTATGGCACATCTTCAGGATTATCCAATCTATTCTCTGCTTCTGTTGTTCCAGCTCTCTTAACTCATTGGCCTAGTGGTCTCCATCAATTTGCTGTTTTGATACATCATTGTAATAATCCTATTCCAGTAGTTTCTTTCCAAGAACTGTAAACTTGTGGAACTCTTCGGCGGACTACTTTCCTCCCTACATATAGTCTTAGTTTTTTAAAGATAAAGTTTAATAAGCATCTCGTGTCTTTGTAATAATCATCTTTCGTCTTTGCTATCTTCTTACATGAAGTGGCTTTACGTCTTGTCTGGAACGATTTCCGCTAAAAAAAAATCATTGTTTAGGTCGTGAATTGTAAAAGCAAATGTTGTAAACATGAAAACATTTGTGCTTATTTATAAATGCTAAACAACATTGCTTCAAAGAAAATACTGAAAAGGCTTAAAGAAAAATAAGAAAAAGGAAAAAAAAAAGTAGTCGCTATAAAAAGCGAAAGCTATTTTTAATTAAAAAAAAAAAAAAAAAAAAAAAAAAAAAAAGAACAGTTCACAAGAATTGCCGATTGTCATAGATCAGTGAACCACCGGATGTTAACTGATGAACACATCAAGAACGAAAATGAACAGGATCATCTTTTTTTATATGATAAAATTTTCATTTCCTTTGAGAAAGTTCACCAATTCTCTACCAGCATTTTTAGTTACAAATGGCTCAAGTAACAAATTTTTCCTCCATCACTTTATTTACAATTAAATAAATTAAAATATAAAAAATTTTGAATAAACAGAAAAGTTGTTTTGGAAAACAGGTTAAGATACAAACATTTTATTTTCTTGATTTTTATTTTTGTTGTGAATTGAAATATTTCAATAAATAAATAAAGAAATGAAATGTTTGCATCTTAAAGTGTTTTCCAAAACAGTTTTCCCGTTTATTCAAAGTTTTTAAATTTTAATTTTAAAAATGCTTAAAAAAAAGCTTACAAAGTTAATTTTTAAATTAAAATATATTTTTAGCTAGAAATATTTTTGATAAAACAATCCTTTCCCATTGTTCCATTCAATGCATTTCTCTTAATTTTTGTTTGTTTTAAGTAAACTTATCTTAATTTAACTGTTGTGAACTTGTACGGATTAGTGACAAGTCTAGTTTTTGTTTGCCAGTGAATGTTTTATGCAGACTGTCTCTTACACTTATTCTAATTAGGCAGATTAATGTACTAGTAGTCAATATCTTTCTGAAACATTTTTTATGACACAAGAGAGTTTTAGACATCTCTTAGTAATTGTTTCATTTTCAGGATTACTTTACTCTCCTCCTCCTCCTCCTCCTCCTTCGTCTCCTATAATTCTTTTCTCTTGTTCATCTATAGCAAAAATCATCTTGTATTATTTGATCTTCACTTGAATTTTCAGACTCATTCTGGTCTGCTTGATCAGACATTATCTCTGTTTTTCCATGTAAGTAATCATCTCCATTTTAATTTGCATATATTAGATCTATAAGTGAGACATTTGTTGCTTTGACAAAAAAATAGAATAAAAATAAATAAATAAATAAATAAAAACAAAACCAGTAGAAGCAGTAGGTTGAAGTATAGACTTGCACCTCAGGTTTTGACGTCATTAAATATTTTTCACTCTTCATGAGCGAACTTTAGTTTTAAATTTGTCCAGGAAATTTAGATTAAAACGGGGTTACAAAAATGAAAAAAAAATAAAATAAAAAATAAATGCTTTTGCATGTTGCTTCTTCATTTCTTTTTTAGGAAAAAATAAAATAAAATGAACTCACCCGTAAATCTGGAAATCTGTTGAGATGTTTTTGGATTGGGTCTTGAACTCTTCCATGTAATGAAGTAGCATAATCATTCCAAAGAATCTCAAAAGACTGAAATAAATAAATAAATAAATAAAAAAAGTGTGATCAAGTGATATGTAAACTGAGGTGTCACAAAATGGGTGATATGTGGATGGAAGCAAAATAGAATCAGTGTGGAATGAATCAAGTGAGAGGTAATTTGAGGGTGTTAATCGGGCGATGTGCAGCCGGGGAACTGGCATGACTCGGGCGATGTGCAGTCGGGGGCTGTGATGAAATAGGAGGTATGTAGTTGGGGAACTGGCATAAGTTAGGTGATATATAGATAGGAAGACGGAGAAGGTTTGGTTTGGTTTTGTTTTGGCTTAACGGCATATCAACCCTTTTCAGGTTATTCAATGCCAAACTCAGGATTAAAAAAAAAAAAAAAAAAAAAAAATATGTATTCAAAGAACTTTATGACGTCGAGTATCAATCAATTCTGTATAGTTCAATAGTTTTGTTTGTTTTAATATCTAACGATCTTTTTTTTTTTAAGTTTATATATCCTCATATATTCATTCATAAGGTTTAGTTGGGTTGATTCAGAGAATACTTTATATTTTTGTAAAGATCCTTGTTACTCTTAAAAAGGATAATATTTCCTCTAGACAGTTGTTTTCGAAAAATTTCTTCATGCTGTTGTGTTTGAGGTATTGTTTTCTATCTTTATCTAGAGTTCTACATTCCACAAAAAGATGTTTAATGGTGCAAGTTTTCTGGCAGAATGGGCATTGTGGTTGTTGTTCTTGTTTTAGAATGAAGGAGTGTGTGAGTTTTGTATGGCCAAGATGTATTCTAGTTATAACGACTTGTTCTTTTCTGGATTTGGGGGGAGTTTGTCTCCATTTTTCCAGTATGGGTTTGATTTGGTATAATTTGTTATTTGTGTTGTTATTCCATTGTCGTTGCCATTTTGCATGAATTAATTGATTAATTTTGGGTTTGAAGTCAGTATATGGTATGTTTATTGTATCTGGTTTTAAGTTTAGAGCTGATTTGGCCGCTAAGTCGGCTCTTTCATTTCCTCTTATCCCAATGTGACTTGGGATCCAACATATAAATATTTCTTTGTGTTCGGATAGTGAATCAATTCTATTTGTTAGTTTGATGATTAGTGGGTTTTCAAGTTTTTTGTTATTCAGAGATGTCAAAACGGAAAGTGAATCTGAAAAAATTAGGAATTTCCTATGTTCATCTTTTTCTATAATGCTGAGTGCGAGGTCGATGGCACATATTTCGGCAGTAAAAATAGAGCTTTCTGTTGGAAGAGCTTTTTTAAGAGTTTTTTCATGCGACACTGCAGCACATGCCACACTATTATGGTCTTTAGAGCCATCGGTGAAAATAGGTAGATGGTCTGGATATTTTAGGAGAATATCATAGGTTTTTTCGTGGTAGATATTAGGGTGGGATTTCGCTTTTGGGAGACGGAGAAGGGTGGCACAAATTAGAAGATACAGATGGGAAGGTAGTAGTGATATTAATCTGGCTGTCATTACACAGACAATTGTAACAGGAGTCAGATGGGTAGGGGCTGTCACAAATCAGACAATATACAGAAGAGAGAGCACTGAGTATCAATCTGGTGATATGGATTCTGGAAGAAGCGCATCATGAATCGCAGATGAAGTGCACAGCATGAATATACAGATGTTATTCCAAACAAGAGCACGAGAGATAAACAGAATTGCTTCATCAAACGGGAACATGACAGATTAACTAAAATGTTATTCCCGACAGGAGCATGAGAGACCAACAAAATTACTTCTTTAAGAGCAATGCAAACCTATAGAATTGTTTCTTCAAACGGAAGCATAACAAACCAACAGAAATGTTATTTCAGACAGGAACATAACAGATCAAGAGTTGCTTCTTCAAACGGGAGCAAGACACACCAACTGAATTGCTTTTTCCAGACGATAGCATGACAGACCAAGTGAAATGCCATTCTACATGAAGCATGACAGACCAAGTGAAATACCATTCTAGATGGAGCATAACAGACCGAGTGAAATGCCGTTCTAGATGGAGCATGACAGACCGAGTGAAATGCCGTTCTAGATGGAGCATGACAGACCGAGTGAAATGCCGTTCTAGATGGAGCATGACAGACCGAGTGAAAAGCCATTATGGATGGAGCATGACAGACCAACAGTAATGCTATTTCAAACGCAAGCATGACAGAACAATAAACGTTCTATTTCATAATGAAGTGTGAGAAACTGAGTGACAGATACTCTCAAATTGATTGTTTTTTTGTCTTTTGTTTTTGTTTTTTTTTTTCATATTTTTAATGTGGTCGTCCTCCTTCGGATATCTCTTAAATCTTGACAGGCCACTTTGACATAACATTTGGTTCATGTTGAAATACGCCTTCTGCGATTTAATCAAGAATTTTCTGTATCCATTCCATTAAATATTGATCAAGAGTAAATATTTTTCCCCAAAATAAATCTTCACTTTTCTGTCAGTCATTTATTCTTAGAAGATTTTTAATTTGTGCCGCACAAAAATTCCATTCAATTAAAATAAACGACGCCATGATTGAATTTTACAAAAAAATAAATAAATAAAAAATTAAACTCATTAACCAATTTCGATTTAAAAGACGAAATTTATTTTTTCCTCAATTGCTCAAAATCAGTTTTATCTTCCTAAATTTTTGAGATGAGGATTGATCATTTGGATTATGTGAACTACTATTCTCATCCTGATTTTTATTTCACGTTTCAACCGATGTGATCTCCAACTTTTTTCAGATGCATTTTTTTTTTTAATCTGGGAAACATATACTGAATTTCTAACTAAATCTAATAAAATTGTGGCATAATGGAATGAATAAAAAGTTTGAAATTTTTGGACAGGAAATCTTCAAGAAAAAATTAATATAAACAAAAGCTTCACCCTCATTTGAAATTGAATTTTTTTTCTCAATAAATTTATTTCTGATTGTAAAATACTAAAATTATTAACCAGGCTGTATTGTGTATCATTTAGATTGTTAGGACTACTGTTCTCATCTTGAGTGTCATTCTCACAATGGTTTGGTCGATGTAACCTCCGACCTTCTTCGGGTGTATCTTGACAACGTTGTAGAGTCGTTTTCATGTTTGTATTAGTATGAACACAATACAAAAATGGAAATGACTCAATGCACTTTACATGTCATAAACACATCACACATTTTGAATTCTAACTACTATAGTTCGTTGGAAAAAAAACCCATTCCTGTCACCAATCACCAATAAGTGTCCTTGTCTAGATACATCTAAAGAAAACCAGAGATTACATCGGTCAAACCTTGGTGAGAGCAACAACCAAGATGACAACAGCAGTCCAAACAATCCAAATGATATTCATGTTATGAATCTTGATCTAAAAAAAAAAAAAAAAAAAAAATCAATAACATTACATCAAAACAGTACGAACCAAAATAAGTCGTTTCCACTTTTGTAAATGCATCGCATATTTTGAATTCTAAAGATATGGTTCATAAAAAAAAAATAATAAAAAATAAAAAAAACAAAACTAAAAAACAAAAACATTCTTTTCACCATCCATAATATAAATCTCACCTGTCTGTTTAAATGCATGTAATTGGCTAAAAACATTAATTCCTTCACTCTCAACTGGGAACTTTTCTACAGGGAGGATTCGCTTTTTTCGCCGATATTTTTGAAAGTCATCCTCTCTTTTCGGTTGTCTAGCCTTAATTTAAACCTTCGCCACTTTCGGTTTGGCGATGGACGCAACGGCAATGACGTCACTTTTTTTTCACGTTCTTTTCCCCCTCTACAGTACGAGTTTGAGCCTGCTTGCCTACTATAACTTTTTTTTTTTTTGCTCAACACACACCTCCAAACACCCGGGAAACGCCGGGCATCCAGGCTATGAATAAGGTTGGTGGGGGGTGGGGGTATATGTTGTGATAATAACCCCACCCTCAAGATGAGAACAGTAGTTTGAACAATCCTAATAATACATATTATTCATCCTCATCTAAAAAAATTCAGAAATAGACTATATCGGTTTTTATTTTTATTTTAAATTAACTTTGAACATTTTTTTTCTGTAAAGGAAAAGGTTACTTGTTATTCTGTTTTATTTTTGGTCCAAAAGCTATTTATGGTATTAAAGTTATTCATGATTTGGTTGTATTTTTTCAAATTTTGAATCAAATAGATTTGAGGCACCTCTTGAATGGGCAACAATCAAAAGCATACAATAACACTGATTATATATATATGTGATGATTGTAACGTCTTGTCAGACGAGTGCCACTCCCTCAGTCACTGAAAGTCCATGAGCCCGAAACTTTTTTTTTTTTTTTTTTTTTAGTCCTGCCAGCGAATTCACACGCTCAAGCAGATATGACATTGAAGACGGCCCTTGGCATACATACATACATATATATATATATATATATATATATATATATATATATATATATATATATATATATATATACACATACATACCCATAAACATACACACATGCACACATCCATACATACACAATACATATAACACATACATACAAACATACACATGCACACACATATACATATATATGCATACACATATACTATCATATACAAATACATACACACATATACATACATATTCACATACATATACGTACACATGTATGCACATATACATACATACACAAAGTTACCTACATATATGTACACATACATATATATGCACCTATACGCATACATATATATATGCATATATACATACAAACACACAAACGTATACACAATAAATAAATAAAAATATATACACACATACATATATACATACATATACAAATAGGTATACATACACTAGTACATATATTAACATACATACATAAATACATATATATACACATACACACATATGCATACATAGAATTATGACAGATCAATTATTACATGCTTCCAGCATTTCAGGGCTACACACATGACACTTTTTCCATTGCCACGGACAATTTTTATAGACAAATGCCTGAGGAAGTATCTATACAAAGATTATGTTACAGAGTTTTAGCTTTGTACGACAGCTAAGTCTCTCTCTCGGTTCAAAATGTCCAGATCCAGCAACAAGCATGAGCAAGATAGCCAGCAACAAATCAAACTGCAGACCAGCTTAATGCGGGTACTGGTCTCCCGCTTTATGTAAAAAAAATCTGATTTAATATATATATATATATATATATATATATATATATATACAATATTTATTATGACACTATATATACATATTTCAAGGTCGTACCATTGGTTTCGATACACCGAAAACAGTAATAATATACTGTGGAAAATCGGTATAATCTCTTCGGCGACAAAGAAAAATCTGGAACTAATGCAAAATGAACGAACATAGAAGAAACGCTAGACGAGCGTTTAAGACTCAGAATTTCACATTTAAAAAATATCGTTTTAAAACTGACGCCAACAGATTATGATTATAGAAGAAACTAAGGAAGAAAGTGTGTGTGTGTGTGTGTGTGTGTGTGTGTGCGTGCATAGCGGGGAAGGGGGTGCTATGGAAAACTCTCTAAAAAATATAAAAGTCCTGTTAAAGCCATTTTTCATCACCCCTGGACACTATATATATATATATATATATATATATATATATATATATATATATATATATATATATATATATATATATATATATATATATACATACATAGATTTATTTCCAAACACGTTTTGTTGTGCACACATTTTTAATAATAATAAAAAAGTCCTGTTTTGTAAACTTTTAAGATTTATAAAAAGAATAATAAATTTACAAAATATTGGAGCAAAATGTATAAACAAAAGAAACGAATAGAAAGATGTTGTGCAGGTAACACGTCATACAATTTGAAAAAATATTCAACTAAATATTGGATTGTTTTTTTGGACTTTTCATTATATATAACATAAATTAAAGATAATTTATTACAAGCGATAAATCTGGAAGTCTAAAAAAAAAAAATTTAAGTTGTAAAAATAAAATGTGTCCTTTTTGTTGTAATTTATTCGGGGGCGCCTTAAATCCATTTTTGTGCTACTAGTACATACTTTATACTAATATGCCTAAAAATACAGTTTTATTTACAAGCATGTTTTGTTATAAGCATTTAATTTAAACAGTTTTATTTACAAAATTTCATTCAAGGAAAATGCATAAACAAACGAAACAAAAACAAAATGAACAAGAAAACAAACACAATGGTCAAAATCCCAACTTTTTATCCCAAAAGCCTATCATTCTGGAAACAAAACAGTGTGATCTATTTTTTATTCATCTTGTCATCATTCCATCAAAAATCCCACAATGCCAATCGTCATGTGATGATCAAAGCGATTGAAGATCCACATATGTCTGATTGTTTTGTGGCATATCGATACTTTTTTTAGTTATTTAATACCAAATAATCATTTTGGGAAAAGTAATTTTTTGCTTCTAAATATTTATAGCTTCAAATATTTATTCATGGTATTTGTTTTGGTTGTCCAGTAGAGGAAAATAGTTGCTTTTACTTTTGCAGAACATGATTGAGTTTTGCAAAGGGAAAGGAAAAAAAATATCAATGTTTGGTGCAGTTTTTTTTTTTTTTTCTGTTAAGAAGCTGGTATCTTCAGACAGGATGATCTGGTAGCACCAAACATCCATAGATGTATTAATTATGAAACTTACACAGTATTTGCAATTAATGCACTAAATTTCTTTAGTACTTGATTAAATTTTTCTAGGCTTCAAATTGACAATGGAAATAGATGTGATTTGTCAAAGTTACAATAATTTAATGTTAATCCTTTCATAAAATGTGAGCTATAAATTATTTAAAATAAAATGAAAATATCTTTAATTTAGAAAACTGTTGATGGGATGACGTTGCATGTTTTAAAGATTTTAACTAAGAAAAATATTTGTTTACTTTTTAGCCTGTGTTTACTCTGCTATCTTGCATGGCAGTAAAACATAAGCCACAAACATTTTTGATTTGCGTTGGCTTTGACATAACGACAACAATATGATTAGGTGGCTGTGTAACAACAAACTAGAGGAAGAAAAAACCTTTCAGCTGTGCTCTGTCAGCCTACAGCATAATCACATTGGTTTCCATTATATCAATGAAGTTAAGTATCATTCAGACTTGTCAGTTCTAAAATGGGTAACTATTTGAGAATACCAGGTGCTTTATGTGCTCTCTGCTTATCTTGACAATATTTCTAGTCATCCTGGCCTTCTCCTTGCCACTGAAATAAAGCAGTGCCAAATCAGAAAATGAGTTGTATTGTGTAACTCTTGTTTATCAATTCCGCATGTATCATCCCTCATTCCTCCAAGGTGATCAGATGACCCTTGTCATTCAGGAACATAAGATTTTGAATGGTTGGTGTTTCAGATAGTTTTAGCCATATACAGTGTGCATCAACTCAATAACATGCACAGATAGCCCAGGTATGAAGGTGTGTGGAAGATACAAGAAAATCGAGTTTGAGTGTGTACAAAATGACTTTCTCTTTGTCTATCCGTTTCACTGTTTCTTAGAAACTACTGGGCCGATCTGGCTGGAATTTTGTATGGGCCTTTGTTATGCAGCTAACTAAGTATTACATTATCTGTTCGATGCACAGTCAGAGATTTATAGAGATTAGTATTCAATAAACACAAATTTAACCATATTCAACCATCAATTTGGCATAAAGCACTCATTCCAAAGAAAGTGCAACATAAAAGAACGAACGTATTAGAATATCTGACTTACCTCCACTGTTTGTTGAAAAGTCAGTTGATCAGTCCACCCCTCCTCGTAAACTTCTAACATTGTATCACATAAGATCTTATTGGCATGGCACAAAGCTGAAAGTTGAATAAAACACAAATATAAAAAGGAAAGCAAATAGAATTGAACGTATTTTGATATAAAAATCCTTACTATAATGGATATTTTGTGTCTGTATATTTATAACCAAAACTGAGTATCATTTGAAAAGTAAAGTGGTGTTAAACAACACATCATCATATTTGATTTGTTTTTTTTTTCTCAATTTTTTTATCGTTTTGTTTTTGTTGGGGATGGGGCATTCTATCAGATTCCAAACATTCAACTGAAAGATCTTTTTAAGATTTTAACTGTCCTTTTAAGTTCAATTTTTTTTTATATCTCTCTCGCACTTGGTTCACCATGCATATTTACCAGGTAGTTTTTAAAATTCTTTTTCATGAATCCAGTTGTCCCTATAATTACTTTTTATGTTGTACATAAGAACCTTGGTATTTCGTTATCTTTTCCCTTTTAGTTCTGTTTAATCCAGCATCATTGGGGACTTCTACTAGGGTTGCTTCTTTCTTCTTGTTCCATATCACTATGTCAAGTTTAACAGCTCTGTATTCTAGTTATGTAACTGTAAGAATTGCAGAACGATAGTGGATGATGCATGACTCATTTGCAACTGTTCTTTCTAGTATAGTAGCCTGGGTGCCCGGCGATGCCTGGGTGTTTGGAGGTGTGTGTTGAGCAAAAATAAAAATGAGGTAGTAAGAAGGAGGAAAACAATGTAAAAAAAAAAACAAGAAAACGTGACGTCCTTTGCTGTTGTGCCCATCGGCAAACCTGAAGTGGCAAATATTTAAATTAAGGCTAGTCAATCGAAAAGAGGGGAGGACTTTCGAAAATATTGGCAAGAAAAGTGACCCCTTCCTGTAGAAAAGTACCCAGTTGAGGAAGAAGAAATTAATATTTTTAGCCAATTTTTCGATATTTGTCGTCCGAAGGGCCGAGCTTCAAAACGATACTGAGCTCGTGAAAATCCGTCGCCTCTGTCGAAAGTTTTAGGCAGACATGCAAACATACATATATTTAAACAGACAGGTGAGATTTATATTCACCGGGTAGTTTTTGAAATTCTTTTTCACGAGTTCAGTTGCTTTTATAATTACTAGAATGATGGAGATCTTCCTCAAATTCCAGTTTCTTTTCATGTCAAACATAAGACCTTGGTATTTTGTTATCTTCTCCCTCTCAGTTATGTTGTTGTTGTTTTTTTTTTTCTTTTTTTTTTTATTATTATTATTATTATTATTATTATTATTGACGACGACGACGACGACGACACTAACGTCTACTAAGCTTGCTTCTTTCTCCTCCTTGCCACATATCACCATGTCAGATTTTATAGCTTCGTTTTCTAAGTCTATAGCTCTAGGGATCACACAGCCATAGTGAATGGAGTTTGACTTATTTCCAAATGTTTTTTTCTAGTGAACATGTTCCCATCACTTGCTGCTGCATTCTATATTCAACTTTTTACAAATGGTCCAGTGGAGATATTTACACTCTCCATTTTGTTTTAGACGTCGGCATGTTTTAGAGGACTTTTACAAATTTACTTCCAAACTAACCATGGACATTCATTCATTAATCCCTCTTTCTTTTAAATCCATCCTTGCCACTTCCTCCTGCCAACTGACCCTGATACATCAACTGTTCTACACCAACTAACTCCAGCACTTTCATCTATTCTTTCAATATGACCAACTAACAAAGTCTCCTGTTCTGCAAACATTTCCCTATATCACACACCCATCATATCATTCTCATATCATTACTCTTCATGCAACACATATCCTCAACCCTCACTAGCCAGGTTTCACTTGCATATATCATTACACTGTATACACATGTCTGATCAACTTTGCTCTTGATTGACAGCAGTAATGCTTTGTCATCCAGATATACTTTCTCCACAGCTGAGTTCTCATCCATCTCCATTTTATCCTTTCTCAGACCACCTAATATTACATTGCACTCAACATTAATTTCTTATATAAAAATGTTTGTTTTTTTTAATGGAGAGTCACACATTTTAGAAAACATCTTTTTTTTTATATAAATTTAAATGAGAAAACTTGAAAATGCTATGAAATGATGAAATCATTTTTATTTATTTATTTTTTTAATTTTTGTTTTGTTAAAGTTCAAATTTTCGCCAATAACCTGGCTTTATCAAAAAAAAATAAATAAATAAAAAAAAATAAATAAATAAAAACGATTTTATCATTTCGTAACATTTTCAGGTTTTCAAATGTTCTCATTTAAATTTATAAAAAAAAAAAAAAAAAAAAAAAAAGAGCTTTTGAGCCCCTGGGAACACAACGGGAATTTTAGCAAAAAAATTTTTTTTTACTGTGCACATCTATTTAATGAAATACAATTTGTGGCAAAATTTCACGAAAAACTAATGGACGGTTATCTGGCAATCGTTCGGACTAACGGCCGCACAGACGCAACTGAAAACATAGGTCCCTTTCTGATAAATCGGGGGACCAAAAAAAAAACAAAAAAAACATGGTAGTAGAAAAAGGGTACAAGAAAACATGAAGTCTTAGCCGATATCTCTATCGCCTGACCGGAAGTTCCAAACGTTGAAATTAAGCGTATCCAACTGATATGATGACTTGCGAAAATGGCGATGCAAAAACCAGGGCCCCTCCTTGTAGAAAACTTGCCAGTTGAGGGTGAAGGAATTAATGTTTTTTGGCCAATTTTTTTATATTTGTCAGCTGAGATGTTGCACTTCAAAACGATACCGATCTTGTCAGGATCCATCACGTCTGTCGAAAGTTTTTGGCAGACATACAAAAATACATACATACATTTACACAAACTGTTGATTGAGATTTATATTATAGATTTTCAATAAATAAAGAATCTATTTAAGTTCAAAATCCTTCAGCGACTTTTTGGACAACCAGTATATATTTTGTGAGTGTTTGCCTCTGAACTCTTTATTTTCTTTTGTTCTATCGTATAACATGTCTCTTGTTGCTTTACATCTATATATATATATATATATATATATATATATATATATATATATATATATATATAAAAGTGAACGTGTGTGTGTGTGTGTACATTTCCCTACGCAATAACTCTGTCAATTTTTAGTCTACAGACTCGAAATTTGATATACAAGTTATTGAGATTTGGGAACATCGAGGGGATCGGTTTTGGGCCAGAAATTTGGCGATTAAGGAGCCAAAGTTCAACGATTTGATTTTTGAGAACTCTACCAAACTCCTCCGACAATAAATAATAAGGGGTCATAATAGGGGTCAAAGTTAAAAAGAAATTGACCTCTGCGGTCTCTTCCAAATTACTCAGATAATTTCTGGTCTAAATATTTGAAATTTTATATAACGGGTATTCAGAGATAGGGCAAGCTTTTTCATCAGTTTGGGTCAAAAATTTTTAGTTACCAATATATAAATGTATGTGTGTATGTTTGCATGTCTGCCTTAAACTTTCAATAGAGGCGATGGATTTTACCAAGATCAGTATCGTTTTAAAGTTATACCTTCCATACGACAAATATCGAAAAATTGGCTAAAAACATTAATATCTTCCCCTTCAACTAGGCACTTTCCTACATGGGGGGGGGTCACTTTTTTCGCCGATATTTTTGAAAGTCATCCTCTCCTTTAGATTGTCTAGCCTTAATTTTAAAAAATGTCGCTTCTAGTTTGGCGGTGGTCGTAACAGCATAAACGTTAGGTTTTACCCCGTTCTTTTCCTCCTTTGCGGTACGGGTTCGAGCCTGCCTTCCTACTACCACATTTTTTTTTTTTTTTTTTTTTTTTTTTTGCTCAACACCCGGGCTGAAATGCTAGTTTAAATATAAACCTAAAAGTTTCTTCACAAAATCGTTTCTCTAAACTCATCCCAAAGCACTTTCCCCATTTCAAAACCCCAAAATGTATAATGTAACTCTCAAAAAAAGTAATGACCCCCCCAAAGGTCCTCAAAACTGATGACTTAAAAAATGGCGGGCCCCTAAAATAGCACTTCCCTAAAAGTTCCAAGAAATTATCTCCCCTTTGCTTATTTGCTTTTCAATGCAAGAGAGTTATAATTTCAACACGCATACTTTTTGCAAAAATGACCATAACATTTTCAAGTCAGTATAATTGAACAACCAGAAGATATCACATTACCAATGCATTTTGTAATTTAAGTATTTGGGAGATATCTCATACTTTTCCCTGAATGCCTCCAGAGGTATCATCCGAATGTTCATCTAAGAAATTATCTCCCCTTTGCTAATTAGATTTTCAATGCTACACAGTTCTAATTTTAACATAAGTTGCCTTGTTCTGTTTCTGGAAAAGGAATTCAGAGCAACTCAATTGTTTTTGTGTTATTTGTAAGCGTTGGACATGCAAGAAGTACAGTGGAATTACTGATAGACTGGAAAATGATAACCAGTTTATGTGCAAGATGATGAAGACAGAAAACTCAGATTATCCAGAAGTTTCGTTACCATGGTGACACTATTGGAGCACAAAGAGGAACTGGTGCTAGTGTGATCGCAAAAGTTAGGAGTGGATGGAATAAGTTCAGGAAACTTCAGACATTAGTAATCAACAGAGTGTTATTACTGTTCACTAAGGAAGAGCTTATCAGGCATGTTAGTCCAGTATGATGTATGAAAGTGAAACCTGACCAATGAGAGTTGAGGATATGTGTTGCATGGTGACAAATTATGAGAATGATATGATGAATGTGAAGAAGATTAAATCTAGAGAATATGTGTGCAGAACAGGAGACTTTGTTAGTTTGGTCACACTGAAAGAATAAATTAGAGTGGGAGGCCAAGGAAAAAATGAGAGGAAGTGATAAGAATGGATTTGAGAGGATGGGTGATAAATAAAGACCTGGTCAGAGATAAACTATTTTTGAAGTCCATTTCTAAAAGCTGTCCATGACATGTCAGCAGATGTTAAACCGATGATGATTCCTAGACTTATTAAATACTGCATCTCCAAATACATCATTTCACATGCAAACAATCGATTCTACAGCATAATCATATTGACACAATGATTATCATTAGATCACCGAAGTTAAGCAACACCGAGTCTGTTTAGTACCAGACAAGTGACGATTTGGGAATATCAGGCGCTGTATGTATAAAGATGTCGGCACTTCTCTGCAAGAATTGGAAAAGCTTAACATCTACCCAGACCGGGATATACATGCAACTGGAAACCGCTTGTGAACTTAATATTCCCTAGATACTTCCTCTCTCCGAGGAAGCCAGTTCAACCCACCTAGGGTGACTGGTTCTGGCATACATAAAAACAATGGTTTACTCCTCTAAAAGAGACGCTTAATCGAATATGATGATAGTGATTCGTATTGTCAAGCACAACTGTTTGATGTTAAAAATATACAAAATGTTTATACAGAAAATAAAATATTTACCTTTGACACTTTGAGTGTAATTCCGCAGATCTTTATGCAATTTTGTCAATATTGCCTGAAAAATAAGAAATAAGAAAATAAGAAAAAGAAACAATTTAAAAGCAGAACATTTTTATTAAGAGGAGAATTTAAAAATAAGCAATGGTCAAGGTCATTTAAAATAATTGAAGGTTAAAACGATTCCTATCTAAAGTATTTATTCATAA
This sequence comes from Euprymna scolopes, assembly GCF_053919585.1. Lineage (NCBI taxonomy): Eukaryota > Metazoa > Mollusca > Cephalopoda > Sepiida > Sepiolidae > Euprymna > Euprymna scolopes. Next base: position 72,069,182 of record NC_136516.1, on the reverse strand, counting down.
AAATAAAACTTTTATAGTTACATCTATTATCATAAACAGAGTTCATCAACATTTGTTTCCTTAAAGTTTTTTCCCTATTTTTTTTTTAATCACCCAATACACACGAACTTTGAGATTGGGTTATGTTTCTCCATCTCTCCTGAATACTAGCCAAGTCTAATAATATAAAACCAATAGAGACGACGATGATACGCCGGCCGATTTTGATGTCTGAGGTCCGCCAGAACTAAGTTGTTCAGAAATTCACACAGATGATTTGTTTATAGTGGTGAAGACTTTGTGCAGAACCAATCACACTTTTTGATACAACTGTTAATCTTTATCAGTGCAATGGCTGCCACAAGACAGAGCAGACAGTAGACCTCATATTTTACATCAGAGTTTTCCTTCTCCTAGATGCATGTCTTAAAGACTGAGGATGCATCTCTCTCAGTGGATTAACCCCCCACCCCCAGATACTAACCTGGAAATTTCTACATCCAAACGCAGTACATACAGAGGCTAGCATTCCCAAAAGGTCATACATGAGGTACAGGCTCACCATTGCTTAACTTTGTTGATCTGGTGAGAACCAGTGCGTCAACATGATTATGCCGTACACGAGGCAGGAGTGGAGACAATAGGGGTATAGGGTTAGGGTTAGGTAAATTGAAATCAGTAATGTTAAGGTCCAAGAAAAATAGTGATTGTTGAGAAGCCAGAAGTGTGAAAAGTGAAAGACAGTGAAAGTATACAAATATTGTAACTACTGTTTTAGACATATTCTAGAGTGTTGAATCACAAAATTATAAATTATCAATAAATGATAATGAATTATTATGTAGATGCAAAATATGTAAAAATAATCTTATGGATGATATTTTCCAGGTGAAATTAAAATTAAGTAGAGAATGGAAGTTATAAAGATTGGTTGGTTGGTGGGTTTTCGAAATATCAACCATTTCTGAATTTGCCAAATCCAGTAATTTTGGGAAAAAATTTTTGTGCTTCAAGTTCTTTAAATCTTCAAATATTTATTCATGATTTAAACTTGAGTTGTGGTTTTATATGGAGAGAGAATCTTTTTGTTATAGCAGTAGCAGAGAGATTGCAACAGGTGTCAGAATCTGAACACCAAATTCAGACGGAGACAACAAATGGAAAAATCACGGCCTGTGCAGTGAACGCATACAAATGCAGGTTCATTTTGTCCAAGTTCCAATCTATGCTAAACTTTCACAAAAAAAAAAAAACACTCGACTAGCTACAATCACTATCAACAATTTCCCCCATTCTCTATCTATGCCTAAATCTAAACAAAGATTCCATGAACAAAGCTTCTTTCTTAGAACTGCCTGCTTGTGGAACACTGTTCCATTGGCCTGCTTCCCAGCCGATTACAATATGGTAACCTTCAAGCCCAATGTAAACAAGTTCTTATCGAGCCATCCCCTTAAATAATCCAAATTCTACCCAATCTACACTATTAACGGTTACTACACTACCACCTTACATTCATTAACACTTATCCTCGAGTGGCCTTCAGGCTCTGATAAGTGGTGACTTCCTTGTAAAAAAAAATAAATAACTTTTGCATCAGGAAAAGGTCTACACAAGAAACTATTTCACTGAGGGGCGCTTTCTTAATCAGGATCCCTAGATCTTAAAATACATTTCTATGAAAAGTAATAAATGCACCAACAGCAATTCAAGTTAAATTTGGACAGGTGTTAGGCCACTGTACACTCTTCTGTGTAAATTTTTATCATCCTTTCCCTACATGGCAAACTGAAGCATGCTTGTTTTATTTTTGTCAAATAAATTGAAAAATTAAAAAAAAAGGATTAACATTTTTAAATTAATTTTTTAATTCTTATTAGTTTTTTAAATTTGTTATCACTATAACAGATTGATCGTTTGAGGTGTGGCTGGAGGTATAAGTTTACTACCAAAACTAGATTGAAGAGTCAGATTAAAAATAAAAATTTAAAAAAATGAAGTTGCATAAATTATTCATATTATTTGGATTCTTTGGATTACTGTTCTCATTTTGAGTGTTATTAACACTCAAGACGAGAACAGTAGTTTGAATAATCCAAATAATATGAATTATCAATCCTCATCTCAAAAATTCAGAAACGTTGTATGAATTAGTATGATACAACTTTTGATTGGCTCAATTCTGTTGTCAGCATTAGTTTTGACAGTTCTTTTTAGACTCAGGAACTTACCAGAGGAATTACCTGAAGGTTGTCAAAATCTACAGTTAAAGTGGTGCTATGGAACTGACAGGATTTGAACTTCGTATGCACAGATCAGGAGTCCACATTTATATCCACATCATCACAGTCACCTCCCAATGGTTAGACACAACCTGACTAAAAATCTGTTCATTCCTATTCAGAAAGGGTCTCTAACACATATCGGCTGAGACCCTCGCCTTAGGCAGGGAGAGGGGGGTGGGTCTGATAATATATGGATGATATGCAGTAATTATCGGGAGGATGCTTAAACTCAGTTTTGTCTTGTCATTGAAGGTGTCAAAACATTATATGACCCTCTGATACACGTATATTCTTGTTCAGAAAGAGACCCAAAAACATTTATAGACATGTTCATTTGGTCAGTGAAATCGTCTCATATCCACCCAAAAGAACATGTATATTCTTGCATGAAAAATGCCCTCACAGATGATTTGTTTGGGCCAATGCGCTTCTTCAACTGTATAGATCATTTGCATGTCAACTAATATTGTATAAATATAAACATTGATTTGGTTGTTTTGTTTAATGGCATCAACCTTTTTTTGGGTTATTTAATGCCGAATCCAGTAATTTTGGTAAAAGTTTTTATGCTACAAGTTCTTTATATCTGCAAATATTTATTCAGGGTATTTCGTTTGATTTTTTTTTTTTTTTTTTTTTGTAAAGAAAAATTGTTTTGTTTTTGGCTTTGATGCTTCGTGCATTTCAAGCTAAGAAATTAGTATATTCGGGCTGTCTGATCTGGTAGTACCAGAACAAACATTGAAAAAGATAGTAGTTCAAAGGAAAATAATTATAAAAATCTCAATGCTGATATTAGTGTGTTCCCTAAAGAAAGGTTAATGAATCTACATAAAATTTAAAAGTGTATTCTGATCATTTATAGTGTTTCTTTTTATTTTTCAGCATGGTTATCTAATTTACATATGTGTCTGTACATACCACAAACATGTAAATTAAATGGCAAAATAATAAATCTCTACTCCTATATAATAATAAATAACAATGATGATGATAATAATTATAATAACAATAATAGTAATAATAACAACAATGGTAATAATTGTAATAATAACTTCGCTATTTTAAAATCTTTTTATTGTAAATGAGTGTATTTTATTCTTTTTTATTGCATAGTTTAAAGATTGGAATCTTATTTGGATTTATTTATGAAAATTAATGTTACATAAATAAAAATTAATTTATTGAAAAAAAATTGCATTTTAAAATAGTAAAGTGACTTATGCCTTACTCTGTAGTAGGGTTGGATTAAATACAATTGTATTTGTATTTCAATTGTATTTAAATACAATTTTAATGTATTTGTATTTTAACATCACAAGTAATTTGTATTTGTATTATGGCATCCAGGAAAATAGTATTTTGTATTTATATTTATATTTGAGAGAGAGAGAAGGAAACTTTCAGAACTCTAATGATAATAAAATGCAATGAGGACATGATATAGAATGTAATGTAGATGTCAAATTTGGAAGGAAATATTTCTTTTCTTTTTCTTCTTTTTTTTTTGCATATTTTCAGATTTCTTTATTACTTTGAAAAAAAAAAGTACTTATATTTGTTTTTGTTTAAATCAGTTATTGTATTTTTATTTGTATTTTGAGATTGAGGAATAAAAGTATTTGTATTTCTGGTAACCTAAACGAAAGTATTTGTATTTCAATTGTTAAAAGTCAGTATTTGATTCAACCCTACTCTGTAGTAATAATAATACTAATAATAATAATAAATAGTGGCAGTAATAATAATACTAACAATAATAGAAATAAATAGTGGTAGTAGTAATAATAAATGGTAATAAATTGTAACAACAACAAACATAATATACAAGCATAGAACATTTTAACTTTCACCAAGGTGGAGATTTTTATTTTTTGGTCAAGTTTCTGTACAGCTTAGCACATACATCACTTGACCAATCGTCATCAAACTTGAACCATGACTAATATTTTGACTAACTTGAAAATTATTTTATTTTGAAATATCTACGTTAAAGATTAAGGTTATAGAAAAAGGTGAAAATCACTTTTAATGATTTTGGTTCTGTTCATTGCAGAGACTCACTATTTGGCCCATATTATAACCAATGATATATTGTTCAATCATGATTGAAATTTTTATGAAATTTGAAATTCTGATTTTTTTTTTTTTCAAATTTGATAATCAAATACTCTTTGATGACACTAACTATTATGTAACATTTCAGCTTGATGAAAGTTTTTGAATTATCATTTATTATGGTATAGATTTAGGAATACTTCATACAATATCGAGAAATAAAACCCAGATAAGACTTTGACTTATCCTTACATTGTCAAGTAGAGATATGCAGTCTCACAACTTATGTTCTTGTTTTCTTTATGGAAAAAAAAGATTTTTTTTTTAAATTTCATTTTATTATAATAAAGATTTTGCATCTATTGCTAACAAAAGCTTTAAAATGAAAAATGGTGTCAGTATTCCCTGTTTTTGAACAATAAATTTTGTCAATTTTATTTTCCATCATTTAAATCCATTTGCATATATGTCTGTGTATGTGCTTAAGCAGCATATTTACAATTAGACAAAAGTTATTGAAATTTATTGTTTTCAATTATTTTGTTTGATTAGTTATTTTTTTTTTATCTCCTTGAGCTTTCAGATAATTTATGTATCTGATTGCATATTTCTGTTGAGCTGTCACATGTAAATTCTGTAAGAGTTTTTTTTTTTTTACATCTGACTTTCACGAAAAACACTTGTCTATCTGAAACCACTATCAATAATTTCCCCCCTCCCCACTGTGCCTAAACCTAAACGTAGATTCCATGAACAAAGCTTCTTTCTTAGAACTGCACGCCTGTTTTCCTGCTTTTCAACTGACTACAATGTGGTTATCTTCAAGTCCAATACGAACAAATTCTTGATGAGCCATCCCCTTAAGTAATCCAATTTACCAAATTTCCACTACTAACGACTACTACGACATGTTCCCTTTGACCACTGTACACTCATTAACCCTTATCCGCGAGTGGCCTCCGGGCCTTGATAAGTGGTGACACATTTGTAAAAAAAACAAAACACGATAAATATATACATTATTTTTGTTCAAACTATTGTCCGCTTCAATAATGATATTTATATGTTTGGACAAGGGATTTTACAGAGAATCCAACAACTGAACAAAAGGAGAAAAAAATTAAAATGTACAACAAATAAGTGTTACTTTAGACAAGATAAGTTACTCCTCTATCTACCTGAATAAGTTTTGTGCGTTTGTGTGTGTGTGTGTGTGTGTGTGTGTGTTTGAAACTTATTTTAAAGCTTTTATTCAGTTAAGAAAACAAGCAATGTTGAGTTGGTAAGTTAAACCGACAATCATGATAGTTGAGAATACATCGTTTTCAGAGCGTCAATAAAGTCCCAAAATAAACAAAATGCTGATATAAATCCACCCAATAAGTGTCACTATGACATTTGTTGGTCTACCAACTCGACATTGCTTGTTTTTCAAACCGAATAAACGCTTTAAAATGCGTTAAAATACACAAAACTTATCCAGGTAGGTAGAAGAGTAACTTATCTTGTCTTTGGTAACACTTATTTGTTATATATTTGAACTTTTGACCCTTTTTTCATTTGTTGGCTTCTCTGCTAAATACACGGCCAATGTGTTTCTGTAATGGCACAGATTACTATAATAATTTCATTTACTTCAAGACGAGCATATTACTGTTTTTTTGTTTTTTTTTACAAAGGAGTCACCATTTATCAAGGCCGGGAGGCCACTCGATGATAAGGGTTAATGGGTATACATTAGTCAATGGGATTATAGTGTAGTAAACATAAGTAGTGGAAATTTTATAAATTGGATTACTTAGGGAGACGGTTCATCAAGAACTTGTTTACGTTAGACTTGAAGACAATCAGATTGTAATCAGTTGGAACGCAGGCAAACGGAAGATAAGCAATGCATTTCTAAGAAAGAAGCTTTGTTCCTGGAATTTACAATAAGGTTTAGGCACAGATAAAGAGTGTGGGAAATTATTGATAGTGGTTTTGGCTTAGACAAGTTTTTTTCGTGAAAATTTGGCAAGGGGGGACCATAGATTGAAGGTCAGACGAGCACTTGCCATGAAAATAACGATAAAGCAGAGACAGGCTCGCAACGTTTCTTCTGTGGGAAAGAGGTTGCGGGAAAGAGAAAAGGGCATACCACTAAGCTACAAAGTCTATTTTGAACTCTGTCAAGGCAGGATAAGTTGCTTCGAGTAGCTCCTGCCCAGATGTGAAGATAAAATTATTGTTCGGATTCAAGTTTTCTAATTATCATGTTTCAAATCGCAAAATAAAAAAAACTTCTACATCTAGCTACACTTAAGAACTGTGATACAGTCTGAATACACACACACAATATACAGGATTGCTTCGAAGTTTTTTCCCTTACTAAAAATTTCTTCTCTACTATTATATAAAAGGAACTTTGTGTGTGTGTGAAAGCTCGTTTCCTATGGACTCCAAAAAGGCTGAGCCGGTTTTTATGAAATTTCACAGTATTTTATGTATCTGGCAATGTTCTTAGATAGGTTTTGTATTAGAATGTCTTCGATAAGTATTAATAATCGATAATTGAAAAAATCGGACGAAAGTAGGAACAGGCAATTTTGATCAAAAGGCCCAGCATATAAAATCAAAAAAAGTAGGTTCTATGATACGACAGGAGTGCGTTCGAAATGAATTTTTTTTTGTTTAGAGCACAACTGAACGATGGTACTTTTGCATTTAAACCTTAATTTATTTATAAAAATAATTTTATTAAATCAACATTAGGTTCTGTACAGTACAATGTGGACTCCAATGCCTGTCTGCAGTGACGTCTTTCCCAATCGTGAAAGAAGTCACTGCAGACAGGCATGTAAAGCTTTCTCCTGGTGCACTGCGATGCATCCCCAATTAGAGTAGGCAAGCAATCTATTTGATTGAAAAAATAGGTAATTTCACTGATTTTGATGACAATAAAAATATGGGAGTGTGAAACATTCATTGATCATCATTCAATCCCGGACAACTTCAGGTCTCCCTGCTAGTTATTAATAATGGAAGAACAATTATTAGGCTGAGAAGAAAGTTCATGCGCAATTTTTAATTTTAATTTCAAATGATGTATTTTCAAATGAGTTTTCATTAGAATACCTTTACTTTATATATCATTCTAAAGAGTGTTTTTCGCTCTATCTAATCGTTTAAATTACAATCGTTTTTAAACAATTATGTCTTCTTTTTAGAACGTTGAATACAAGATGGAAAAAAAAAAAGCAATTCACACAATTTTCTTGTTTCAGTTCGAGCTAGACTGAAAAGCTGCTGAAACAGCTCGTGGTATCAATGAAACATTTGGTCCAGGATCCACTACTGAATGCACAGCACAATAGTGGTTCAAGAAATTTTGTGGCGGCGATGACAGTCTTGAAGATGATGAGCATAGTGGTCGGTCATTGAATGTTGACAATGATCAATTAAGAGCCTTAGTTGAAGCCGATTTATGCACAATTGTTCAAGAACTTGCTTCTGAATTAGATGTAACGTATATGACGATTTCCACCCACTTGAGAGATTGGAAAGACAAAAAAACATAATAGGCGTCTCATGAATTGTACGAGAACCAAAAGAAACGCTGTTATGAAGTGTCATCTTTTCTTTTACAAAATGAGAATGACCCATTTCTCAACTGGGTTATAACTTGCGATGAAAAATGAATTCTTTACAACAACTGGCAATGCTCAGCCCAGTGATTAAACGCCAACGAAGCCCCAAAACACTTCCTGAAGTCAGAATTGCACCAAAAGAAAATCATGCTTACTGTTTGGTGGTCTATGACTGGTCTCATTATGACCTTCACCGAGGTGCACGACTTATATGACCTTCACCGAGGTGCGCGACTTGACACACAAAAAAAAACAGCCTCTTAATCACCTGCTAACGCACGCATCACTATAACGTCCAATGACAACAACAACCTTCTCACTCGACCTGCCTATCTCAATCCCTTCTCTTGCGCATGCAGATTCCTGACAACCTCGAGACTTCCGCTTATAAAAACCGAAGTTTTGTTGTCGCGCATGCCTATACAAGGCACAAACACGTGGGCGTTTGTTTTGTTGGTAAGTACTACACTCATCCAGTACATTTTTGAATACAGGTGAAACCATTACGGCGGATAAGTACTGTCAACAAATGGATGAAATGCATCAGAAACTTTAACAACAACATTCAACATTAGTCAACAGAAAAGGCCCAATTCTCCTCCACGATAATGCCCGACTGCACGTTGGTAAACCGACCCTGCAGAAGTTGAACGAATGGAGCTACAAAACTCTACCTCATCCGCCATACTCTCCAAACCTCTCACTAATCGACTACCACATTCTCAAGCATCTCAACAACTTTCTGCATGAAAAATGCTTCAAAAACTTCAGCGATATCAAAAACGCCTCTAGCGACTTCATCGCCACCAGAACTCAAGATTTTTACGTCACTGGCATAAGTACATTTGTTTTGCGTTGACAAAAGTGTGTTGATTCTGATTGTGCTTATTTCGATCAATAAATTTTTGTTTGAGTCGAGATATGTTCAGAGTTTAAAAGTTGTTTCTTATTGTTGTTACTTTTTGGTATGAGGAGGAGGGGAACAAATAAAAAAAAAGAAACACTTTCCAACCACCTTGTCTATAATATGGAAATAATATACTTATTCTATTCTATTAGGTATTAAGGGAAGGGCAGTTAATGTATTTAATCCTGAAAATTGAATGGGGAGACACAAGTGGTTATGATATCACAAGTATTCAACCTCTTTTTACCAGCTCGACACCCGAGGAGTGAAAGGCAAACCAGACTCCAACCCACCCCTCCCAAGCATGCTGAAATAAGAAACATTCCAGAGAGCTTTTCAAGTCCACGCCTGGTGACATTCCAGAGCCCAATGAAATAAAGAACTTTAAAAAAAAAAATACAAAAACAAAAAAACGCAACACTCTTGTGTTGTATAAGTACCAACCTCAAAGAAATGACTATGCCGCCTGAACTTCTAAATGGCGTAATAGATTCAACCAGTTGAGAATGCAATAATTTGTTTAAATAAACATTCTCTCGATTTCTTTCAGATTGTTCCGACCATGATCTTCCCTATAAAACGCGCGAGACGTCTAACATTGGGAGTCCCTGATTGGAGGCAAGTTTCATAAGTCAACAGGGATATTTTTTAGCTACTAACACTTCATTCTCGTAGAATATTTTATGTCTAGAATCCTTAGTCCAATTTTGATCAAAATTCATTGCATTATTTTTCAATCTAGAAAATTGATAAAATTTAAGGATTAAGCTTAAAGGGTCGTCAGAAGAAATTAAAATTCAGGGAATCTTGCTTAATTGGCATTCTAATGACTATGGATCAAATTCAAAACAAATCTGAAATATTTAAACTTTCAAGTGAAAAGTTGTGACTACATTATGCTGCTTAAAATTCCTTAAAAATACTCCAAGGAAACTGAAAGTTGTGGAATATTTATAAATTGACGTCTAATATCAATTGTTAAATTTCACAAAAATCAGAATTATTTAAATTTTCACAAAGGCACCCCCCTTGCATCAAACTAAATATAGCCCACATAACGACTCCTTACACCTTGCAGCTGCGCTCCAAAATTCATAATGATGGGTTAATTAGTTTAGGAGTCAATACTGTATATACAAATATACATATACACATATTTCTAATTTTTATTGATGATTTGAATTATTTAGACTACTGTTCTCATTCCCTGCAAAAACCCCTTGTACAAAGTACTAAGTAAAATTCAGTTCTAAGTGACACTCTTCTGGAGGCTGAAGGCTTAATCCTCAGTGTTAACGATACTAAGAATACAATTGTGAATTGCTTGATACTTTTACTCTTTTGTCATGCTGATGCTACCAGATCAGGTTGTCTGAAGATATTGGCTTTCCGAGATAAACCGCACCTAACATTGATGTATTTTGTTCTATTCCCTTTTGCAAAACTTAATTATGTTCTGCAGAACCAAATACAAAAAAAAAATTTAAAAAAAACAGCCCACCTCTCCTCGTTCCTCTTTCTCTTTTCCCCTCCCCCACTTCCCAACTGGTTTTCTAACTTAAAATGTACCAAACATTAATACTATAACTTATTTCCCTTTCTCATTGAAAAACTCATGTTCTGCAAGGCCAGGAACAAAAACAAAATCCACTCATGCCTACAATTAACCATTCAATCAGGTCTGATACTATAGAGGACACATCCTTTGTAAACATGGAATGCAGAGGTAGATCAAATATGAATGTACGGAAGCTATCCCAGTCAGCCATAGAGTATCGATATACAGTACAGTGAAGAGGTACATCTGGAGACTTATTACATTTCATTTTTATCTTAACTGCTACAACGGAGTGATCAGAGGATCCCAGAGGAGAGATAACGGAACATGAACATAGCTCAGGGGAAGTTGTGAGGAAAAGGTCTAGAAGGCTTGCATACTGATCGGTAGTATCGGGCACATGGGTGGGTTTGTGAACAATCTGAGCGAGGTCATAGGCACTAGCAAAATCATGACAGAACCTCCCCTCATCATCGGTCTTATTTGAGTGGGTCAGCCATTCCATATTATGGACATTGAAGTCACCGCAAATGTGAATGTTAGCCCAGGGATGAGCAGACAGGATGTGGTCAATTTTCTCAGATATGCTCTTAAAGATAGTAACCCCACTGTTGTGGGGGCGATAGAGGGCAAATATAAATGTAGTCGTGTAAGCAAGTGCAACCCAGAAGCACATATAAGGTAAATTAGTGTCTTCTCTAGAGATATCCCTACCACATGGAAAGCCATCTTTAATGTAGGCACATATTCCATGCCCATGGCTATCTTGGGGATCAGATTTAGATGTTAGATTAGAGTATCCTTTAACTATGAATTCGTCTAGGGAAGTGGTTGGCCCTATGCCAGTTTCACTTAGAAAGAATATGTCCGGTTTCATCTCCTGTAATTGTGTTTCAACCTCTGGAAGGTTGGAACATAGACCCCTGATGTTGGAGAAGGAGACCTGGTAGTAGGGGTCTACGTTGAAGGATGGAGTTCTAGGTTTATACGTGTTGTTTTTGTTTTTTTTTAGATTTGTCATGTTGAGGTTTTGGGATTTGTGGAGCAGGTCGATAGACTTGGTTGGAGCAGGACAGAGAGGGAAAGTAAGAGAGAAAAAGACATTTTTTTTTTTGTAGCACCTAAGATAAAGCATTAACAATTAACAATTCCCCACTAGTATGGCATCGAGAGGCCCTACCAGAAACTACTGTATGGTGCAGAATCCATTCACCAAACGGCAATACAGCAGCCCCGGTACTTTGCACCTGCTGATAAGACAGCCTCCTTAGTGGTTAATCCAAGGTTCAGGTCCCTGACTATCAGGCGGATAATGTCAGCCCAGATGAAACGTTTACCTCCAGCACCCTTACTAGTGACATGACCACAAGGATAGACATAGAAACACAAATTTTCCGACATCTCAGGTTACTGTTCACAAAGTACTACCGACCTGGATACAACAAAAGATGGATATTATCATAGAAAAGTGCACTGTAACTTTAACATTGATCGATGGTGTCAATACAGAACAATTGGTACAAGACCAGAATACAAGAAAATGAACCCCAGCAGTTGTCAGACAAACTTGCACTGAACCACAATCCTACATTGTTGGAACTACAACAGGACAAGTTCTTTGCACTGGAAATTTAGCGTTGATTAATGACGTGATTGTTTTGAAGATAAAGCAAAGAGGAACACGACCACAACATACGAATGTTGATGCAGACAGCACAGACTGCAGGTCTCACATTTAACAAATGTGCTATCAACCAGAAGCAAGTCAAATTCTTTGGTGCTATCTTCACCAAAAACAGAGTATACCCAGATCCCCAAAAAGTGGAGGAAATAAAATCACTCCCCAGTCCAACTAACGTAACAGAGCTATGAAAGGAATCATTACATGGCACCTTTTATTACTCGGCTTTCGAATCTTACAGCAAACCTCAGGGAACTCCTGAAGAAGGAGGATGACTATGAGTGGAGCAATAGTCACCAGAAGTCGCTACAAAAAATAAAAGATTTGATATGCTAGGAAACGCTACTCTGTTATTATGACCCTTCTAAAAAGTCCATAATACAAGTCGATGCATCATCTATAGGCTTGGGAGCAGCTCTAATGAAAGATGAAAAGCCCATAACTTTTGCTTCAAAATCCCTGACCCAAACAGAACACTATGCAAATATCAAGTGGGAGGTCTTAGCTGTAATATTCAGATGCGAACGATTTTGCACATACATTTACAGCTGCTTGTTCGAAGCCCTTTGGAAACGATCTGTATCAAGAACCTAACTGCTGCACCTCCACGACTTCAATGACTGCTATTAAGATTCCAGGAATACAACGCGACCATTAAATACCGTCCAGGCAAAGACATGATACTGGCAGATGGATTATCTAGACTATCAAAAAAGACATTAAAATAAACTTCATACAATTCTCCATTGTGAAATTAATATAGAGCTATCAAGCGATGAATACCGACAATATTGTGTGACCTGAGGAAACAGATTCTTCAAGGGTGGCCACAATCTCACAGTGAACTATGTAAAGACATTCAACCGTACTGGTTTTATTGAGATGAGCTTTCTATACAGAATAGCATTTTAATCAAAGGTGACAGGATATTGATCCCTGAATCACTCCGACTTGAAGTATTGGAAAAAATACATTATGGTCACATAGGAACTGATAAATGCAATCTCAGGATGAAAACCTGTGTTTTCTAGAATGGTATAAATAGTGGCATTGACAACGTAATACAGCAATGCCCCATATGTCAAGAACATCAGAAATCTCAAACTGCCAAATCCCTCATGCCACATGATATTCCAGTATGACTATGGCAAGACGTGGCCACTAATATCTTCAATTTGAATAGGCACAACTACCTCGTGTGGATTAAAATACTCCTCCATCCACAAACTAAGAGAATTTTCCAGTGAGGAAGCTATCAGTTTGATCAACCAAATCTTTGCTGAACAAGGAGTTCCAGAAAGGCTCATCAGCGAAAATTTCAGCTCTCAGCATTTCAGAGAATTTGCCAAAAAATAGGATTTGGGGCACATTAAATCCCAGATTTTCCCAATTAAACAGCATGGCAGAGTGGTGCATACAGAGGCAACTATGAAGAAGGCCATAATAGGCATATGTGGCACTATATCTTAGTGCCCGGTTTTGGTGGTTGTTAGCACCCTCCCTCTGCATGGCCATGATTTAGCTGTAGGCAGGGGGATACTTAAGCAACCAGAATGCAATCTCATAATTCCCTTCCTTTTCTCTTTTTCATCCGGACAGCATGGGGTAAGTATGTGTTATTTTCCCTTTTTGTAAACGAGAGGGGGGGGGCATCCCCTCTCCCTCAACACTAGTTAAAGTTAGTTTTAAAGTAATGGTAAAAATCAATTTTATGATCTGTAAATTGTATGTTAATATTGTAATATATATATATTGTAATGTATACATTTAATAAAATAAATAATTAATTATATTTCTCATATATATTGCGACTCGTGTTGAGTGTTTTTTGTGTCTGGCATAAATGTCTTAAGTCGAATGAGGCGGCTCTGAGGACAAGGAAGGTTCCAGCCAGAATGCCATCAGAGATCAAGACGTTTTCCTGGAAGAAGAAGTCAGCCACACACTTACAGCCAACATCTCAGGTATGCTTTTTCTCTTGATACTCAGACCCTAATGACTGGCCCATCATCACATCATCGTGGGACCATTTGTAAGACATTTAGTGTAACACGTGGGTCGGTCACACACCAGTGACCAGCTGATTGTGTCACACATAGACATGACTGTGTCTCCAATCTACCTCAAGGGATCATGTCATCCCATTTCAAGGAAAACTACTATTCAACTGGAAGCTGGTTAGCAATCTCTCCACTAAATGTCTCGACAATTATATCGGGAAAGAGAAAATTCATAAATGCCTACTCCATAGACAGTTGTTGCGGAGAAGGCAGCATGATCAACATGCAAAGGATCTCACAGACCGAAATACAGAACAACTTGTACGAGTACAAGAGCAGAATGCAAGAAACTGAACTGCAGCAGTTGTCAGACAAGCCTGCACTGAACCACAATCCTATGTTGTTGAAACTATAACAGAACCGGTTCTGCGCCGAAACTGCAGGTATCTAAAGAAATTTCAACAATGCTGATATGACAGACATTTCTGCATAAAACGTCCCCACATCACATTGTACCTTCTCACCAATAAGCCAAACACGCATCCTGCTGAAACATCCAACACACACGCACACAAACATCAACATCACACCTAAAGTAGTCCACAAGCTTCAAACGAAAATCGGTCCAGTGATAACCAGGGCTATCACAACAGCATATTCTTTTCCTTGTTTTGATTCTCAGGTGTATCTTATATATTTTTATGTAGAGTGATGTGGTTCTCGTTTGATTAATTGTGTCTGTGTCGGATATATACTCGACAATAAAAACAATGAAAAGAATATGCTGTTGTCCTAGTCCTAGTGATAACACACCAACCGGAACTACTACTAGATCGGGTTGTGTCATAAGACCTCCTCCAATAATATATATATATATATATATATATATATATATATATAGAGAGAGAGAGAGAGAGAGAGAGAGAAGATATGTATGGAAACTCATTAGTGAACTCTACACAAATAATTCTTCTTGCGAAAGAGGAATGTCATACTTCTACCATGTTATCATGTGTGCCAGTTGACACGGTTAAGATTCGGATTAAAAATTGTTATAAAAATAAATACAGTTTAGGCGCGCAGTATGATTATGATTATGTTGGCGCGTGAAAAATAAAAAATAACTCCCACACAAATTCCGACGTGGCCTTATATATTAAATCGACTCAAAACGAGCGGACGTAGTACAGAGCACTCCACGTGATGTTTCCGTCCTATGGGATTTCTCCAAGGACATTTTTCTAAACTTTTCTTCTTAAGCTCGCTGGGAGCCGGTCCAAATAGTATTTAAGCACACACAAACATCAAATCACTCTCTCTCAACTGCATTTTCATTCGGACGTTCCACGCGTGTTTCTATCACTCTTCCAATTTCACCACTCTGCGCGCTTCATACAATTTCACAGGCGAACATTAATGCCTCTCTTAACATGTTTTAACATATAAACAGTTCAACAAAAAAAGACATTCTCCTTTTTTTATACGAACACTTAAAAAGGACTTCTGAACTCATTATAAAGAGAATTATATTTTATTTGTTAATGGTTGGTTTCTGTGAATAAACCTCTGTTGGTTTTGCATGTAAGTCTTTTTTTTATTTTTATTTATTTGTGGAGGAAGTTAGTTCCTAAAAAGGCCTGACGACCCCCACACATGACACGAGTTACCGTTCCTTGGACAGGAGTTACTTGCCCTTGAATAATGAGGTTCATTTGTTTCTTATATGTGTTCCTTGTAAGCTACACATGCCCTTGTGTTGTCTCTCGTGATTTTACTAACCCAAACTTTAACACCTGTCATGACTGACAGAACGAAAGCATGCTACTCCCGTGAATTAAATAAAAGGTTCCGTTCGAAATTCCGTGCAGATTCCCAAGTTCGACAAAATATACCTGAACAAGGTTAGAAGTTACATCGGCCAAAACCTTGTGAGAGCAACACTCAAGATGAGAACACTGAATAATCCAAATACATACAAATGCCTAACTTATATATTACACACATTTATGTCGACACACAAAAACTTCATAGAAAGAATATACTCATTCAAATGAGACAAAAAAAAAGGAAAAGGAAAAAGAATAGAAAAGAAGTAAAAAGCCTTTTGACGATTCAGCGAAAGATTCGCTTGACTGTACACCAAAAAGCGCATAGAAATTGACAAAATAGAAAAAATAAAAGTATTTTTGTTGTCATTGAGAAATGTAGGTTTCATTAAATTTGTGGAATGTCTTTCATATGTCAGTCGACAGTCATAAAAAAAAAAAAAAAACACCCTTAAAATATTTACAGTGCTTCAAACGTTACCTACAGATTGTTTTAAAAACTAAATAAAAATAGATTGGACATGACAAAAAACACTCATTAAAGTTAAAAATAAGAAAGTGGTGTCATCGTTCCACGAATCATGACAATGACAGCCCGAATTATCAAACCAGACGACTACTACATGTGAATTTGCTTTAATTATTATTATTATTTTTTTTTTTTTTTTCAGAAGTCTAGAGTCGAATTCCGGTTTGTAAAACAAACACAAGCAACAAATTATTTTTTTTAACCCACTCCACTAATCTGTTGGTTGTAAAGTTTTTTTGTTTATTCTTTTTTTTTTTTTTTTTCAACTCACTCATTGGTTGGTGGTTGATTGAATTTGAAAATTAAAATATTTCAGATTTATATCGAATTTGATCCATAGTCATTAGGCATCAATTAAGTAAAATTCCCTGAATTTTGCTTTCTTCTTAAGCTTCCATAAACTAAAGCCTTAAATTTTAGACAATTTCTAGAATCAAATTATGTAATGGATTTTGAACACAGTGTGAATAAGGATTCTAGGTGCAACGTTTAGTATCATCATATTTTGGTTTTAATCTTCATAAAAGGCACAGAAAAGTGGCGCAAAACTGTTCTGTTTATGTAATTTTACTCATCTCGGGTATTCTAATTATTTATAAATTTTAAAAGTTGAAAAAATAAAAAAACTTGAATGTATTTATGCACTTTAAAGTCGACATTTCGTAAGACGTCCGATTGATTTTACTGCAAACTATATTTTTTTAAAAGCGGGTATGTTTTACTGTCCACAGTCCTTCGAAAATGTTATCAAAAGCAAGACACGTTAGTTTTGTAACTAACTGGACAATTTCTTTTAGGGATTTTGTTCACTTTAAAACGTTTAATCGGTTCGAAAAACAAAGTGTCTAACGTTTACGTAAGAGCAAGAAAAATGACCACTCGCCTGGCTCGTAAAATTCAAAATTTTGAAAATTACTTTTTAAAAAATGTATACAAAATACCGTTAGAAACCCACCCAATATGTCACGGTAACATAAATTGGGCGGGTTTCTAACAGTATTTTGTATATTTTTTTTTTTTTTTTTTTTTTTTTTTTTTTAGTTTTAAGTCATTTTCAAAAGTTCGAATTTTACGAGCCTGACACATGGTGTAGGAGAAAAGAACTTTAAGTGAAATTAAATCTCTTTGCCCCAATCATCATCATCATCATCATAATAATAATCATCATAATAATAATAATCATAATAATAATAATAATCATAATCATAATAATAATCATAATCATAATAATAATAATAATAATAATAATAATAAGGAATAAAACAAAATGACATCTCCTTCTGGTTTAAAATGCACCACATTTATTTTTTAACAAAAACAAGATGAATGAGCAAAGGTCCGATCGGTGAAAGTTCTTGCGAAGTCATTATGATTAGAATGTTAGATGAAAGTCCTTCGTGGAATTAATAAGATTAGAAGGTAAAAGTCTTGTGTAAAAATAATGTCCTTATTTTAAGGTTGGTGTTTTAACTAGCGAAGTTCGCCTTATTTAAAAGTCCCGTGAGGAAAGTAATTAGTTGTTATTAATTAGAAAATGTGCAGAATGTGTGTGTGTGTGTGTGTGTGTGTGTGTGTGTGTGTGTGTGTGTGTGTGTGTGTGTGTGTGTGCATAAGTGTGATTTTTGAGTGTCCGCGTGGCGTGTGTAATTATGGTTTTGACGGCTTTCACAGTGACGATGTTATGAAAACGAGAGGCATCTTCTTGTGTGACGTCGAAGCGAGAAGAAGGGAAAAAAGAATGTTCGATGAGTTTTTATACATTTTGGACCGGCTCCAAAACAAGATTGCTACTGCTAATATTTTGGTTTTTGGAAAAGCGTTAAAAAGACAATATTCTAAATTCTCTCATTGGTCGCTTGTGTCACGTGATACTGTCGTCAACTACGTCCGCCAGAAATATGTTCATTTTACTTTTGTTGTGAGAAAAAGTGTGTGGGCGTATTTGAAATTGTGTCGTTGCTAGAAGAACTTATTTTTGTGCAAAATGCGAGGGGGGGGGTTAAAATGAATAAACGTTCGTGTATGTGGGGGGAGGTGAGTAACTGCACAATGGCCATTTTTCTTGTTCTCACGTAAACGTTAGGATACTGTTTTTCAAACCGATTAAACGTTTTAAAGTGAGCAAAATCACAAAAAAAAAAAAAAAAAAAAAAATTGCCCAGGTAGGTACAAAAGGAACGTATCTTGCCTTTGATAACATTTGTTTATTATGACTGATTTTTTTTACCACATTTTGGAAGGACTGTGAACAGTAAAACATACCCAAATACAAATATTCATTCATAAAATAATCTTTCCAATTATTCATTTTAAAACATTTCTTTAAAAAAAAATTATCTGGAAATAAATTAATAATCTTTTGTTAATAATTGGAAAAAAAAAAAAAAAGTCGTAACTATCTGAAATTTGAAAGGAATTTGGAAGCATTTAAACTGTTGACAGAAAACAATTTATAGCTTTAATATTGTTAGCAACTGATCGTGTATTTAAAGATTGAAAGCTATTCACATCGAATAATTTTATAGATTGAAATAACATTACTTTAACAAATACTTAGTTTCATATTCAAAAATAACTAAAGGACACCCTGTAGCAACCCGCCGATGAAAAGGGTACCCTGTAGCAACCCGCCGATGAAAAAGGGTACCCTGTAGCAACCCGCCGATGAAAAAGGGCACCCTGTAGCAACCCGCCGATGAAAAAGGGCACCCTGTAGCAACCCGCCGATGAAAAAGGGCACCCTGTAGCAACCCGCCGATGAAAAAGGGCACCCTGTAGCAACCCGCCGATGAAAAAGGGCACCCTGTAGCAACCCGCCGATGAAAAAGGGCACCCTGTAGCAACCCGCCGATGAAAAAGGGCACCCTGTAGCAACCCGCCGATGAAAAAGGGCACCCTGTAGCAACCCGCCGATGAAAAAGGGCACCCTGTAGCAACCCGCCGATGAAAAAGGGCACCCTGTAGCAACCCGCCGATGAAAAAGGGCACCCTGTAGCAACCCGCCGATGAAAAAGGGCACCCTGTAGCAACCCGCCGATGAAAAAGGGCACCCTGTAGCAACCCGCCGATGAAAAAGGGCACCCTGTAGCAACCCGCCGATGAAAAAGGGCACCCTGTAGCAACCCGCCGATGAAAAAGGGCACCCTGTAGCAACCCGCCGATGAAAAAGGGCACCCTGTAGCAACCCGCCGATGAAAAAGGGCACCCTGTAGCAACCCGCCGATGAAAAAGGGCACCCTGTAGCAACCCGCCGATGAAAAAGGGCACCCTGTAGCAACCCGCCGATGAAAAAGGGCACCCTGTAGCAACCCGCCGATGAAAAAGGGCACCCTGTAGCAACCCGCCGATGAAAAAGGGCACCCTGTAGCAACCCGCCGATGAAAAAGGGCACCCTGTAGCAACCCGCCGATGAAAAAGGGCACCCTGTAGCAACCCGCCGATGAAAAAGGGCACCCTGTAGCAACCCGCCGATGAAAAAGGGCACCCTGTAGCAACCCGCCGATGAAAAAGGGCACCCTGTAGCAACCCGCCGATGAAAAAGGGCACCCTGTAGCAACCCGCCGATGAAAAAGGGCACCCTGTAGCAACCCGCCGATGAAAAAGGGCACCCTGTAGCAACCCGCCGATGAAAAAGGGCACCCTGTAGCAACCCGCCGATGAAAAAGGGCACCCTGTAGCAACCCGCCGATGAAAAAGGGCACCCTGTAGCAACCCGCCGATGAAAAAGGGCACCCTGTAGCAACCCGCCGATGAAAAAGGGCACCCTGTAGCAACCCGCCGATGAAAAAGGGCACCCTGTAGCAACCCGCCGATGAAAAAGGGCAC
Organism: Euprymna scolopes; assembly: GCF_053919585.1. Lineage (NCBI taxonomy): Eukaryota > Metazoa > Mollusca > Cephalopoda > Sepiida > Sepiolidae > Euprymna > Euprymna scolopes. Next base: position 72,048,908 of record NC_136516.1, on the reverse strand, counting down.
CCTGTAGCAACCCGCCGATGAAAAAGGGCACCCTGTAGCAACCCGCCGATGAAAAAGGGCACCCTGTAGCAACCCGCCGATGAAAAGAACACCCTGTAGCAACCCGCCGATGAAAAAGGGCACCCTGTAGCAACCCGCCGATGAAAAGGGCACCCTGTAGCAACCCGCCGATGAAAAGGGCACCCTGTAACAACCCGCCGATGAAAAGGGCACCCTGTAGCAACCCGCCGATGAAAAAGGGCACCCTGTAGCAACCCGCCGATGAAAAAGGGCACCCTGTAGCAACCCGCCGATGAAAAAGGGCACCCTGTAGCAACCCGCCGATGAAAAAGGGCACCCTGTAGCAACCCGCCGATGAAAAAGGGCACCCTGTAGCAACCCGCCGATGAAAAGGGCACCCTGTAGCAACCCGCCGATGAAAATGGCACCCTGTAGCAACCCGCCGATGAAAAGGGCACCCTGTAGCAACCCGCCGATGAAAAGGGAACCCTGTAGCAACCCGCCGATGAAAAGGGCACCCTGTAGCAACCCGCCGATGAAAAGAACACCCTGTAGCAACCCGCCGATGAAAAGGGCACCCTGTAGCAACCCGCCGATGAAAAGAATATTTTGTAGCAAACTGATGAGGAAAAGACATTTAGAGGCAACTTGCTGACAAAAGGATATTGAAAGACAACCCGCTGAATAAAGAACATTTACAGGCAATAACTCGCTGAGAGAATTGAAAAAAATCACATTTAATACAACTCAATGAAAATAAAGCACATTTAAGGAAACCTATCGAGAATAAAATTTAAAAGCAACCCACTAGAAACAAATTTAAAGCAATCAATTAGGAATAGAAAGTTAAAGCAACTCGCCGAGAATGGAAATGTAAAGCAATCCAGTGGGAGTAGAAATTTGAGACAGCTGATTGGAATAAGAAATTTAGGCGCTTTACCAGGAATAACCCCTATGAAAAATAGAAGCAAAGTAAAATTTTTATGATGTACATATTGATGGCGGAAAGAAAATAGAGTAAACCAATTGATTTTCTTCAATAAAAATAAAACTACTTGATCAATTTACATAATTTTTGTTACACAATATTTTCTTTCCATCACATGTACGTGCATCATACAAATTTTTCTTCAGTTTTTTTTTTGTTTTTCCATTAAAGGAATTTCTTAAGCACTGAAATTTAAAGCAGTCCACTGGAAAAATAAAGTTAACCCCACTTATGAATGATATTTTATAAAGTTAAAAATAGTTTGATGGAGTTATTTTGTCCACATTCCAATTTGGTCATATTATACAAGGGAAACTAAATAACTGATCCTTTTCATAGTTTGTGTCTGGCAATGACAATTACAATGAATAAAATAACAAGTCGTTTTGGCAGGTGACAGTAATGTGAGAAGGGATGAAAAGTTTGTTTTATTTTTTACATAAAAGAAAACATTCAGGTTATAGAATTAGTGTCTTTGAAAAGTTAAATAATAGACAAGTTATTAAAGAAAAATAAAGAAATACAAGATAAAATTAAACAAACCGACAGAAAAATATAGAAAATAAGGAAAAACAAGAGTCGAAAGGGGGATGGGAGAGAAAGAGAAGCCAAAAGGGGAAGGGCGAGTAAAAAAAAAAAGAATAGCCAAATGGCGAGAAAACAAAAAAAGAATAACCAAATAGCGAGAAAAAAAAAAAAATAGCCAAATAGCGAAAAAAAAACAAAAAAACAGAATAGCCAAATAGCGAAAAAAAAAAAAAAATAGCCAAATAGCGAAAAAAAAAACAAAAAAAAACAGAATAGCCAAAGGGCGAGAAAAAGAATAGCCAAAGGGCGAGAAAAAAAAAAACAGAATAACCAAAGGGAATGGCGGACAAAAAAGAATGACCAGAGGGAATGGCGGACAAAAAAGAATGACCAGAGGGAATGGCGGACAAAAAAGAATGACCAGAGGGAATGGCGGACAAAAAAGAATGACCCGAGGGAATGGCGGACAAAAAAGAATGACCAGAGGGAATGGCGGACAAAAAAGAATGACCAGAGGGAATGGCGGACAAAAAAGAATGACCAGAGGGAATGGCGGACAAAAAAGAATGACCAGAGGGAATGGCGGACAAAAAAGAATGACCAGAGGGAATGGCGGACAAAAAAGAATGACCAGAGGGAATGGCGGACAAAAAAGAATGACCAGAGGGAATGGCGGACAAAAAAGAATGACCTGAGGGAATGGCGGACAAAAAAGAATGACCAGAGGGAATGGCGGACAAAAAAGAATGACCAGAGGGAATGGCGGACAAAAAAGAATGACCAGAGGGAATGGCGGACAAAAAAGAATGACCAGAGGGAATGGCGGACAAAAAAGAATGACCAGAGGGAATGGCGGACAAAAAAGAATGACCAGAGGGAATGGCGGACAAAAAAGAATGACCAGAGGGAATGGCGGACAAAAAAGAATGACCAGAGGGAATGGCGGACAAAAAAGAATAACCAGAGGGAATAGGGGGACAAAAAAGAATGACCAGAGGGAATAGGGGAAAAAAAGAATGACCAGGTGGGGGAACACACAAGAGAATTGCTGAATGGTGGAAAAACACAAGAGAATAGTGAAGGCAGGGAGATAATCATAAGAGTGGAATAGCTGCAACTCAGTAGACATATCGAAATGGCCAGGAAACATATAGAGCTGCAGAAAATTAGGAACTCGTGATTTTTGGAAAATTGACAACAGTGTGGTGAAGTCAAAAATTCTCCTATTATCCAACAATCTTGAGGTCACTTGCACGGCAACTGAAAAAGCTGACCTGCTTTCCTGGTTGTTCGCTTCCAACTTCATATTAGACCCCTCAAATTACTCACCGCCATATTTCCTTTTTCAGACAAAAGCCACACTTGTAGATCTGAAAATCACTTCTCATACATGTGATATCATAAAACACTAGACACCTCCAAGGTGTATGGGCCTGATCTCATCTCTACCATACTAATTAAGAAATGCTCTACTGAGCTAACCCTTATCCTCTCCAAACCCTTCAACAAATGCCCAATAGAGTCTGGCTTTGCTGATAGCTAGAAAATTGCATTTGTCGTACCAATATTCAAGAATTCTGGCAAAAGAACTGAGTTGCTCAATCATCACCTCATCAGTTTCCTTCTTCTCTTCACTAAAATCTTTGAGTTTTAATCAATCAAGCACTAGTCCACCATCTTGTAAATGCAAAACTTCTTTCTGATCAACAGTATGGATTTAGGCAGGCCCATTCTGCTACGGATATCTTAACTGTTATCTCTGAACACATATACCGTGAACTGGATAAGATGGGGGAAGCTAGAGCTTGAACTCTTGATATATCCATAGGCTTTGACAGAGTCTTGTATTAAAGTTTTCTCACAAAATTTGAATCCTATTGTATTTCTGAACGGATAGTTAACATAATCAGAGTTTTTTTCTTAGACAAGAGAAAAATTCAGGTTTTCCTTGATGGCTGTACATCTAACATGATATTAATGCAGGTGTGCCCCAGAAGTCAGTCTTCACACCTTTATTATTCCTGATATTCATAAATAACTTCCCTGATAAAATTGTGTCCGAGATGGGTATATTTGCTGATGACACTATGCCACTCTACAATAGACATGAGAGAAAAGCGAATGAACACATGTCCAAGGCAATGGCAGAAACCCTAGAAAACGACCTTCAGTCTGAAGTGGAATGGGTGATAAACGGTTGGTAACATTTAACGCTACCAAGACTAAGCTTCTTTTCTTAAACTACAAAAAACCTCAACCAACGACTGCCATGACAAATACATGAGAGCCCATTTTTAAAATTCCTCAGCCTAACATTCAAACAACATGAATTGAAAATACACTGAGGACATTGCCACAGCTGCTGCAAAGCAGGTGGACTTCCTCTACCATGCTAGAAAATTACTCTCACTAGAGAGTATTCTATTTATTTACAAAGCCACAATTCACCCATGCATGGAGTATTGTTCTCACATCTGGGCTGGTGCATCTACCACTAACTTCTCACTCTTAGACAAAGTCTAAAAAGAGAGTCTCAAATCTAATAAGTTCCGCACTGTCAGTCAAGCTTCAACCTGTCTTTTTGTCGCAATGTTGTATCCCTGTGCTTGTTTTACAAGTACTTTAATGGAATGCATTCTGATGAACTCCTTGTACTTGTACCCCCTTGACATATATACTCCTGATTAACCCATTAAGCAAAATCCCATCTCTTCACTACTGAGGTCCTAAAATGCTAGAAAGTTTTCTACTCTAATAGTTTCTTCCCTCGAACGGCTAGACATTGAAATTCCCTCCCTGACTGTACTAACATGGCAAAGTATAAATGTAGTATGAATCTTGCTCCAAAACTTCCCACAGTTCGCTGCTTGAAACGATTCTAAATAGTAGCCCCTTACATGTCAAGTAGAAATATGCCTTGTTTGGGGTGAAGAGTAAAAAAAAAAAAAAAAAAAAAAAAAAAACAGGATGGTCGGAGGGAGGGGGGAACTCCAATAGAATATCTGGAGGCAAAACCAACGAAGTAGAAAAAAAGAAAAAAGGGGGAAAAAAAAACTAATGGCAAGAAAGATGGAGAAAAAGAAATTGAAAAATAGAAAAGAAACAATGAAGAAGTGTTCCAGCTGTGTGCAAGAAAAGAGATTTTTGCTGAAGATGATATAATATTGAAGGCCAAGTACAAAAAAAAAAAAAACTTATGAATTTTATTGAATAGGATAGTAATAAAAACATCTCATAGTATTTTTTTAATTAATGAAAACTATTTTTTGTTTTACAGCTCAATAAATTTCTTAGAAACATTTGACATAAATACAATCTAGCATAAATAATTCTATCAGAGAATGACTAGGATTTATTAAACAGATATGACAAAGTTTTCTTTTACTTTAATCAAATTAATTAATCAACCCCTATCAAAAGTTCCGCCATTACCGATCATCAAAGTGTTGTAGAAATGAAGAAATCTCATTCTAACATTTAATAAACAACTTTATTGGTCATCTTCATTGGTAAGAATATGGAAATGAGTTAGTCGGTATGATTTTTTTTTTTAATTTTTACTTCAGTCGAAGTTCTCAGAAATCAAGGGGCCCACTACTTAGGGATAACACTTGGACTCTATATGAGATACATAGATATTCGAATTTTCCATTAAACTTCTTTATCTTTTAAACACTGAGTTAGTAAAGAAATTGAGAACATAATTTTCCTCTCCTCAAGTAACCATTTTCATATGTTGTAGTATATCTTTTGTTTTGGTTTCTTTGTCTTACTGGATTCCAGGTCAAGAATTTATCTAGTCTGGTGGAGTATCCAGCTTTGTGCTATTACTTGAGATAAAATCACTTGGAAAAGGTACATTGTTCCTCGTGAAAGCTAATATGGGTTAGCCATAGTGAGGAGATCTTATTTGAGCTGCAAATACCATGTGATTTTGAATAATTGGTGAGGGTTTACTTCTAGGGAAAAGTATCCTCATGCCAGGTTCTAACAAACCCCTGTACAGAGAGACCTTAGACAGTCAAGGATAGTGTCTAGTAGGCATTCAAGTTCTCTCTGTGTAGAGACGTTGATCATTATACAAGCCTGTTGAAAGAGAAAAGTGAAGTTGGTAGTTGGACTCTAGTATCTATGTATGGACGAGGACTAAAGATTAGAGTCCTGTGATAAAAAGGGAGTATGTCTATGTACTGCATGTGGAAGTCCGTGTGGAGATTACCATGTTGGCTTGGCTTGTTTGTATTCATGATTGCTAGAGTCTATTGGTCTCAGGCTAAGTCGTGCTCCAGAGGGGTGTGCTGTCCACAAGAGCCGGGAAGAAAAAAAGAGCATGTTGCTGGTTTAACGTTTTATAAACTCAGTCAGGTGACTGAGAGCTGGTTTCTGATTGGATATGCCAGGAATGAAGTGTATTTCAAAATTAACGTTTTATAAACTCAGTCAGGTGATTAAGAGCTGGTTTCTGATTGGATATGCCAGGAATGAAGTGTATTTCAAATCTCCAGTCTGCTTGTGTTTGTTGCAAATCTGTCTGCTACAGTGTCATCACAGAGTCTAGCCAACACTTATTAACCCTTATACTTGTCGACCTTTCGACCTTGATAAGCGGTGACCTCTAAGTAAAAATAATAAATAAATAACCATAAACTTGTGCTTGCGTGGATCTCTCTCTCTCTCTCTCTCTCTCTCTCTCTCTCTTATTGCATCTGGGAAATCTTCAGTTTATAATCCTGTACAATCACACAGTCAATGAAAGTTCCAGCAGGGCAGCTAATGTTGATAAAAGCTCTTTATTTACCTTCCATAGGGGAATGATGCTATACAATAGTTGGGAAAGTGAGATTTGAAAAGCCTAGAAGAAGAGCACCCTGGCCTGCCAAATATTTCTGGGTAACCTCGTTGGCATTCCATATTAGAGGTGCCTCATATATTTAGCAATAAACAAACCCCTTGTCAAGGATAGAAGGCAAAGCCTGGGAGGATAGAACCCCTAGAACTGCATAGGATCACAGATATACTTAAGTCAACAGGCAACAAGCCATCTCAAGAATGACCTAGACTGTTAGTTTTGACACAAGGAAAACAATGTTGAGGAAGCCATGTTGACGAGACGACCATAGAAATGCATCTCTTATATGTTCTTGTTGGTCTAGTGCCGTACTCCATGATAGTTTTAGAGATATGCAGAAACTTGCCATATATTCATTTGTTTTGTTAAGATGCCTTTTCAAAGAAATGATCTTTTAATTTTCTTTCTTTGAAGATTTTAACGTTGGGTATGGGGCAGCCAAACCAGCTGCCAACATTGCCCTGTTTTTTATTGAAACCAGCCGAGAGCTCTTTTTAGTATCTTTGTTGTTCCCTTGAGTGCAATTGTCTGGATCTCTTTTGCACTTGGTTCACCAGGAATATTAGTTAGGTAGGACTTCAGGTTCTTCTTCATAAGCCCTGAGGCACCTATAATAACTGGTATGATTGCTATCTTCCAGTTTCTTTTCATATCATACACGAGACCTTAATATTTTGCCTGTTTCTCCCTTTCAGCTCTGTTCAAATCACCATCATTAGGGACATTCACTTCAATCAAGGTTGCCACTCTTTCTGACTTATTCCATATAACTATGACAGGTTTGACAGCAGCAGTTTCAAGGTAGGTGGCTGTAGGGATTACATGGTCGTAATGTATGGTATATAAGTCATTTCCAACTGTTCTTTCAGGTTGATGTTCCCAGGACTTGCTGCTACACTGGATGTTTAATGTTTTACAGGTAGTCCAGTGGAGGTACTTACATAAAGAATGATTTACATAAGACATAGTTAAGTGACTGCAAACTACACTTTGAATTCTGGGTATGACTTTAAAAAACATCAAGTCATGAGACCCCATTTGGGGCTGTGGGGAACGTGGAGTTGCTCCTTAATTACAATTGCTCCCAAATTCACATTAGCCCAGAGTGGTAATACCTGTTAGGGTATCAGGTGTTACCAGTTCAGACTGTCTGAAGGTACTAGCTTCCTGACCAAAAATGCACCAAGCATTATAGGTGACCGGGGACCACCTGTGAATTTAATATGGAGGAAGCTGGTGTAATGCGCCTAGGGTGAATGCCCCACAACAACAACAAAACTAGGCTTCATATTTTTCTATGCGTGTTCAGGATTCAGACGCATGGAAGATAATGGATCAAATGGTTGCTTGAAGAACAGATTTCTATATCACACTCATGCTTTACCAATGCACTCATACCCCAATGACAATGTTATATAATGGATGGCCCTATGTCAGATAGCTATTACATCAGCTAGTGTTAATCTTGACAAAAGCTTGAACTAATTACACGTTGTAGTAACATGAAGTTTAGGAAATAAACTAATTCTCACCAAAGATAGCAGGAAGATAGACTTGAAGGTAAGATATGAGGTCAAAGTAGAATAAAAACGAAACAGGTCATGGATATTGAGGTTGTCAAAGTAAGGTTTTAGCAGTTTGGCTATGGAACGTGTGTGGGACAGATCGCCAATAATGTTGTAATAACTGAAAAGAAAATTTTGATAATTGCCAAGAGTGAAATATCCCCTCTAGGATTTCTGTTCGCCGTGTACACCTATTCTTCTTTAATAAAATAGTTAACTAATTAGTCAAGAGAAAACTAGTCTCTCTTTCTCTCTCTCTTATATGTGAGCTATTTCTCTTCAAAATAAACTTAATACTAAATCTCCCAACGGACAGCTTATTCTATGTTTTCTGTACACATAATAACATTTAAGTAATAAAACATTGCAGTAATTTGAATACTGCAATGAAATTTATAAAATATCTTTTAAATGGGTTCCATTTTTAGCTTAAGAAGTTCATATTGTTAGGAAAATTATTTTAAATAAAAATAGTTTAAACTTTAGCAATTACTTTTTTAAACACCTTCATAAGAAAAAGGAACATTTAGGCAAGTCAAATTATTGCATATATTTAAAGCAATTATACATATATATCCTGGCTTGAAGTAGTTGCTAGTACAGCTGCAATGATGAGTTGTGATACAGCGAAACAGTACTGTATGTGGATAACTATAAATGTTCTCTATCTTGGATTGAGCATATTAGGGAGTGAAATTTGTGTAAAAAAGCGAAAAACAAAAAAAACAAAAAAACAAAAAACAAAAAAAAATGGAGCTAAGGCGTTTGAACAATGTTTACACATTGTAATTCGCATACCCATCCTAGCAGCAGCCAAATAGCTTAACGGTGAGAAGCCTAGGCAGTCGAGTTTCAATCCTGGCTTGAGGTAGTTTCTAGTCTAGCCGCATTGATGAGCTGGGATACAGCAAAATAGTACTGTACGTGGTAGATATATATATCTACTTAAATAAAGTACAATTAAATCAACACTTTGCTTTTCTTTCAAAAGATAGTTTTTGCAAAGTTCTTCATTTTCAAAAACGTTGGTAATAGCGATGCCTTTTTAAAGTACTTTCTTTCCTTTAGAAAGGGTTTTGTTGACTTTTCTTGTTGAGAGAACTTTTTAAATTAAGTAAAAAAAAAAAAATGTCTTAATGTATTAATTAGTACAAGTGCAAAAGACAGCTTTTCATTTTAACCAATAAAAAACGCCCTTTTAATTATTCATAAAATTAACATAAACGACAATTATGTTATTCTATAATTTTATTTTATTTTTGCAAATTATATTGAAAGAATATATTTATTTCTAACAATATCTTTTCCAAAACACGGATTGCAGAATAACTCGATTACAATTTAATGCATTCCTGAATTTCTTCAATTTCTGTAGAGTTTTAGGTTTGTTGATCTAAATTCCTTCTTTGGGATACTCCCACAAGAAAAAAGTCATTAACAGACTGAAAATAAAGCCATTTAAAAGATGTTATTTTTCATAAATAAATTTCTTTTTTAGTTTTATGTTTTTCTGCAAACAAATCTCCATTGTCATATGTTAAATTTCTATTAAGGTATCAAAGGTATTAAAAATAAAGAATCTATGCATATTAAAAATAAAGCATCTATACATATTAAACATCCTTCAACTACTTCTTGGCCATGCTATAATATCTTATCTCTTTTAGGCATAATCAGGAGATAACAATTAACAATGCTCAGAATCGGTTCCCTTACTACAACTGAAAGTAATAGCAACACCCTCACATAAAACTCTCAAATTACGGTCTCTATAAAATACAGTTTCATGCCATAATTAGGATAGATTCTATTTAATAAAAGATGGACACTCACAAATACTGCCAATCCGAGTTAGAGTGGACCTGGGAGCAATCTGTATATTTATTAGTGATGTGACGATTCCAGTATTTTTCTGAATTATGATGCAATCACCGATTCTGTTCTAAATTCCTGATTCTGATACAATTACCAATTCTGATTCTCTAAATAGACTTCTTGTGTTTTAATTTTTTGAATTACTATAAAAATCCATGCAATATATGCATATGCTTCGCAAACATAAAAATATACTTGGGGGGGGGGGCGGTGAGCAATAAGTTTTTGTTTTACTGGTAATTTAAAATAAATATTTATAATTTTGTCATTAGTATTACCAGTGGAATATTAAGTTTAAAAATAAAAATTAAAAGACTCGTTTTAGCATTGGAAAATAGGTACACATTTTTCTGATCCTAATAGTGATTCCAAAAACCCGCAAAAGTTCAGATTTGTCCAATTTTGAATAATTGTCCGAATATTCAAGTTGAGCCAATAATACAGAGATGAAAATTTTAAATTCATATTCACAATAAAAAAAATAGCTTTCAAGATACTGATCATGTGTCTGCACTCATCGTTTTAAAACTAACTAATTTACATGTTG